>NW_028270139.1:182727622-183021764 GCF_037043375.1 Chiloscyllium plagiosum
GGCCGACCCATTGTCTCAGCATGCTCCTGCCCCACTGAACTTATCTCTACCTACCTCGACGCTGTCCTATCCCCCCTAGTCCAGGAACTCCCCACATACGTTCGAGACACCACCCACGCCCTCCACCTCCTCCAAGACTTCCGTTTCCCCGGCCCCCAACGCCTCATCTTCACCATGGATAGCCAATCCCTCTACACCTCCATCCGCCATGACCAGGGCCTCCAAGCCCTCCGTTTTTTCCTCTCCAGACGTCCCCAACAGAACCCTTCCACCGACACTCTCATTCGTTTGGCCAAACTGGTCCTCACCCTTAACAATTTCTCCTTTGAATCCTCCCACTTCCTCCAGACCAAAGGGGTAGCCATGGGCACACGTATGGGCCCCAGCTATGCCTGTCTCTTTGTTGGCTACGTAGAACAGTTGATCTTCCGTAATTACACCGGCACCACTCCCCACCTCTTCCTCCGCTACATTGATGACTGCATTGGCGCCACCTCGTGCCCCCGCGAGGAGGTTGAACAATTCATCAACTTCACCAACACATTCTACCCTGACCTTAAATTTACCTGGACCATCTCTGACACCTCCCTCCCCTTCTTGGACCTCTCCATCTCCATTAGTGAAGACCGACTTGACACTGACATTTTTTACAAACCCACCGACTCCCACAGCTACCTGGATTACACCTCTTCCCACCCTATCTCTTGCAAAAATGCCATCCCATATTCCCAATTCCTCTGCCTCCGCCGTATCTGCTCCCAGGAGGAGCAGTTCCACCACAGAACACACCAGATGGCCTCCTTCTTTAGAGACCGCAATTTCCCTTCCCACGTGGTTAAAGGTGCCCTCCAACACATCTCGTCCACATCCCCCACCTCCGCCCTCAGACCCCACCCCTCCAACCGTAACAAGGACAGAACGCCCCTGGTGCTCACCTTCCACCCTACAAACCTCCGCAAAAACCAAATCATCTGCCGACATTTCCGCCACCTCCAAAAAGACCCCACCACCAGGGATATATTTCCCTCCCCACCCCTTTCCGCCTTCCGCAAAGACCGTTCCCTCCGTGACTACCTGGTCAGGTCCACGCCCCCCTACGACCCACCCTCCCATCCTGGCACCTTCCCCTGCCACCGCAGGAACTGTAAAACCTGTGCCCACACCTCCTCCCTCACCTCCATCCAAGGCCCGAAAGGAGCCTTCCATATCCATCAAAATTTTACCTGCACATCCACTAATATCATTTATTGTATCCGTTGCTCCCGATGCGGTCTCCTCTACATTGGGGAGACTGGGCGCCTCCGAGCAGAGCGCTTTAGGGAACATCTCCGAGACACCCACACCAATCAACCAAACCGCCCCGTGGCCCAAAATTTCAACTCCCCCTCTCACTCTGCCGAGGACATGGAGGTCCTGGGCCTCCTTCACCGCCACTCCCTCACCACCAGACGCCTGGAGGAAGAACGTCTCATCTTCCGCCTCGGAACACTTCAGCCCAAGGGCATCAATGTGGATTTCAACAGCTTCCTCATTTCCTCTTCCCCCACCTCATCCTAGTTTCAAACTTCCAGTCCCCTTGACTTGTCCAGACTTGTCCGACCTGCCTAGCTCCTTTTCCACCTATCCACTCCACCCTCTCCTCCCTGACCTATCACCTTCATCTCCTCCCCCACTCACCCATTGTACTCTATGCTACTCTATCCCCACCCCCACCCTCCTCTAGCTTATCTCTCCACGCTTCAGGCTCTCTGCCTTTATTCCTGATGAAGGGCTTTTGCCCGAAACGTCGATTTTGCTGGAGCTCCTCGATGCTGCCTGAATTGCTGTGCTCTTCCAGCACCATTGATCCAGAATCTATGTCAGAGGACAGTCAACCACATTGCTGTGAACACACAGACCAGACCAAATGAAGGCATGCCCTCTTTTAAAAAGGGTCATTGGTGAACCAGATGGGTCTTTTCACTTAAAAATGAAGCATTCAGGGCATCATTGAGGATTAACTTGCAATTTCCACCAGCTGCCATGGTCATGTTTGAACCAGTGTCCCCAGACAAAAACCTTGAGCTACATTAATGTCTAAATTCCACCTCGACTAATGAACCAAATCCTGCAACTTATTCTAAAAGTGAAAGACTTAACAGCAATCTAAGTTTGTTCAATGTATCTTTTCAGATGCATGACACGAATCTTTTCCTATAGACTGTGTCTTATGATTCTGCTCCATAACTACCTGATGAAGGAGCAGCATCCAAAAGCTGCAACTACTAATAAGTCTGTTGGGCTATAAACCGAGTGTTGTCTGATTTGTAATCAGTCTAGCTGCCACTATAACATTCAAATGTTTGTGATGTTGGAATAAGATTGAATGGACAAACATTATCTTATGTAGCTCACTTTAAAACCCCAGATTTTCTTAATATAACGAGGACAGAATAGTATCACATCCCAGGATGAGAAAAGGTCCTGTCTCCCCAGCCTTTTGTTCTTGCTTGTGGCCAGTTTTTAGTCACCAACACAATTGTTGGAGAAATATTATTTCAAATCAGAGTACTAAACTCCACGAGTTGCAGTAAAACCATGCTTTTGTTAAAAAAAGGTGATTCATCATTAAACTGGAGGATCAGACTGTTCAAGTAAGTGGGCGGGATCTCTTGTTGAGTTTTTAAAAACTGCCCTAAGTTCAGTTAACTACAGCATTATTGGGGTCACATGAAGAGCCTCTATATCAATAGAAGCCTTTGAAATATTCACTCAAGTTATGGTCACTTCAATGTAGATAATATTAAAACTACTTATCACAAGTTTCTTCTTCCCTCCAGGTTGTCACATTAAAGCAGAATCAATTCAGTGAATTTCTCAACTTCCCAACAGTTTCAGTATTTTCCCTCCCACTCAAGTCATACAGGACTATAGCAACCAAAAGGCCATTCAGCCCCTCGGCTTTGTCTTTGAGAAGGGTGTCCCACTGCGGACCTGCCCCTGAAAAGTTTAACGGCTTCAAGGCAGTTCCTGGTTCCTTTCTCAGATATTTTTGACCTTTCTCCTGGCAGTGTCCTGTTTTATTGCAGTCAGAGTCGTTTAAATGGGGATTTGTTTCCCCATGTCTGACCGCAGAGAGTACTCGTTTTGGGGGATTTTTCAGGGGGTTAGCCCCCAAACTCCTCCACCTCCAGCCCCCCCCCCCCCACCCCAACTCCAGCACCTCCCCCCCCCCCCCACCTTCCCCCCCCCCCCATCTCCCCGTCCTCCACCTTCCCCCCAATCCCCCCCTCCACCTTCCCCCTCCCCCCTCCCCCCCCCCCCCTCCCTCCCCACACCTGTCCTATTGCACAGCATTATCACATTGCAAAATGCAATAGATTTCTGACAGATCTTGCAACTCAATTCTGGGCATCCATGAGGTGCTGTTGGCCATCAATCAAATTGTACTCCAAGGCAATCTGTAATTGTATGGCCCAGCATATTCATCAAGCCAAGAGATCGAACAATTAAGAGGTTCAATGGAGCAACACTGGGCACACCTACAAATGATGTGTCAGCATAATGAAGTGACAAAATACAGTTATTTGCTAACAGCAGATAGTCATACAGATATACAGTATGGAAACAGACCCTTCAGTCTAATTTACCCATGTCAACCAGATATCCTAATCTAATCTAGTCCCATTTGCCAGCACTTGCTCATATTCCTCTAAACCCTTTCTGTTCATATACCCATCCAGATGCCTTTTGAATGTCATTGTATCAACCTCCACTACTTCCTCTGGCAGCTCATTCCATGCACACAACACCCTGTGTGTGAAAAAATTGCCCCTTATACCCCTTTTAAATCTTTCCCCTCTCACCTTAAACCTCACCCTCTGGTTCTGGACCCACCCTGGGGAAAAGACCATATCTATTTACTCTTTCCAAGTCCCTCATGGTTTTATAAGGGCACCCCTCAGCCTCTGACACTCCAGGGAAAACAGTCCCAGCCTATTCAGCCTTTCCCTGTAGCTCAAACCCTGCAATCCTAGCAACAACCTGACTGTGTGGAGTGTGGGTGGCACGGTGGCACAGTGGTTAGCACTGCTGCCTCACAGCGCCTGAGACCTGGGTTCAATTCCTGCCTCAGGCGACTGACTGTGTGGAGTTTGCACGTTCTCCCCGTGTCTGCGTGGGTTTCCTCCGGGTGCTCCGGTTTCCTCCCACAGTCCAAAGATGTGCAGGGTCAGGTGAATTGGTCATGCTAAATTGCCCGTAGTGTTAGGTAAGGGGTAAATGTAGGGGTATGGGTGGGTTTCGCTTCGGCGGGTCGGTGTGGACTTGTTGGGCCGAAGGGCCTGTTTCCACACTGTAATATAATCTAATCTAATGTAATCTAATCTAAATGTTTTCTGAACCCTTTCAAGTTTCACAACATCCTTCTGATAGGAGGGAGACCAGAATTGCACACAATGATAGATAGGGCCAAGTGATTTCGCAAACAACAGTTCAGACCTAAGCTCTACAATTTGCCATGTCTGGTCGTGAATAGAGGCAGACAATTAAACAACTCCCTGGAGGAGAAGGCTGTACAAATATCTCCATCCTCAATTATGGAGGACCTTAGCACATTAGTGCAAAGATAAGGCTAAGCATTTATGACAGTCTGCATTGAGAAGTACCGAGTGAAAGGGTTTAGAGGGGGTGATTTCTTGGAATTTAATCCAGCAAAGTTTTGTTTGTAGTAACATGTAGAAAGCTCAATTTAGGACAGCACAGTGCTGGATCTGATTCTGGGGAAAGAAGCTGGATGAGTGTTTAATATAGCAGTGAGGGAACATTTTCGTGATAGTGAAAACAACATGGTTCAAATTACTTAAGGACAAGTGAAAAGGTGGCTTGCAAAAAACACTTTGGATGGGGGGAAAGGCATAATTTATTAAAATAAAGCAGGAACTGGCCAAAGCTGACTGGGAACAGTTCCTTGCAAATAATTCTATAGTGGAGCAGTGGGGGCATTCCAGGTTGCTACAGGAGGAAGGGCAGGAAATTGCAGGAGCTCTGACAAAAAATTTTAATTCCTCTCAGGCCTTAGGTGAAGTACCAGAGGACTGGAGAATGACTAATGCAAGTCAGGAAAAGGAACGACTAGCAAATGGTAGCCTCTTAAAAGTGCAATTTGAAGAGTCAAGGGACAGTATGTCCCTGTTAGGGTAAAGAGAAAAGCTGACAGGTATAAGGATCCCTCGCTGACGATGGATATTGTAGGCTAGTCAGTAAAAAGAAGCAGCTATCGGGCTCAAATGAATCCCTCGATGACTTTAAATAGTGTAGCAGCACACTTAGAGTCACAGAGATGTACAGCATGGAAACAGACACTTCAGTCCAACTAGTCCATGCTGACCAGATATCCTAAATGAATCTAGTCCCATTTACTAGCAATTGATCCAAACCGCTCCAAGCCCTTCCTGTTCATGTACCCATCCAGCCGCCTTTTAAATATTGTAATTATTCCAGTCTCCATCACTTCTTCTGGCAGTTCATTCTATTTACTCATCACCCTTTGTGTGAAAAAGTTGCCCCTTAGGTTATTTTTAAATCTTTCCCCTCTCATCCTCAACCTATGCACTCTAGTTCTGGAGATTGCTTACAGTGTGGAAACAGGCCCTTTGGCCCAACAAGTCCACACCGACCTGCTGAAGCGCAAATCGCCCAGACCCATTCCCCTACATTTACTCTTTCACCTAACACTACGGGCAATTTAGCCTCGCCAATTCACCTAATCTGCACATTTTTGGATTGTGGGAGGAAACCGGAGCACCCGGAAGAAACCCACACAGACACGGGGAGAATATGCAAACTCCACACAGAGAGTCGCCTGATGCGGGAATTGAACCCGGGTCTCTGGCGCTGTGAGGCAGCAGTGCTAACCACTGTGCCACCGTGCCGCCCACAAGTCCCCCAACCCAGGGAAAAAACAATGACTGCAGATGCTGGAAACCAGATTCGAGTGGTGCTGGAAGAGCACAGCAGTTCAGGCAGAATCCGCGGAGCAGTAAAATCATGACGTCACGGTGTGAACCCAGGGAAAAAGCCTTGTCAATTTTCCCCATCCATGCCCCTCATGATTTTATAAACTTCTATTTTATAATCCTCAGCCTCCGATGCTCCAAGGAAAACAGCCCCA
The DNA here is from genome assembly GCF_037043375.1 of Chiloscyllium plagiosum. Taxonomy (NCBI): domain Eukaryota; kingdom Metazoa; phylum Chordata; class Chondrichthyes; order Orectolobiformes; family Hemiscylliidae; genus Chiloscyllium; species Chiloscyllium plagiosum. The sequence continues at coordinate 182,733,774 of NW_028270139.1, forward strand.
ACCTATTCAGCTTCTGCCTATAGCTCAAACCCTCCAACCATGGCAACATCCCTGTAAATATTTTCTGAACCTTTTCAAGTTACAGAACATCCTTCCAAAGGAGGAAGACCACAATTACACACAATACTTCAAAAGTAGCCTAACCAATATTCTGTACAGCCACAGCATGACCTCTCAACTCCCATACTCAAAGCTTTGACCAATAAAGAAAGCATTTCAAACACCTTCTTCACTATCCTATCTACCTGAAACTCCACTTTTAAGGAACTATGAACCTGCACTCCAAGGTTTCTTTGTTGAGCAACACTCTCCTGGACCTTACCCTTAAGTGTATAAGTCTTTCCCTAATTTGCCTTTCCAAAATTCAGCATCTCACATTTATCTAAATTTAACTCCATCTGCCACTCCTTGGCCCATCTGATCAAGATCCTGTTGTACTCTAGCTAACTTCTTTGCTGTCCACCACTTCATCTTGGTGTCACTAAATCATTTACAGGTTTACAAATGATGAAAAGTAGTGGACCCAGCACCAATAGTTTTGGCACAACATTGCTAACAGGTCTAGATGGGCTTCAGTTTGGCTTCACAGGTCAGCGTGACATCGAAGGCCGAAAGGCCTATACTGCACTGTAATGTTCTATGTGCTATAAGGTCATCGTCTCAGCGCTAGCTCCAAGATATTTGCAGAATTCATCAACTTTTATACACATGGCAGGTAATTTTGGCACTATCGGATCCATTATACAAAATGGCACAGGAACAGAGCCCACCAAGACTGCGCTGATTCCTACTCTTTTTGTTTAAGACATGCTACTTGTTGCCCTAATGTGGTTTCTGTCCTCCTGTTCCATTTCCTGTTCAGGAAATCAAGATGCACCTTAAATGTTTCTAACATGACTGCTTCCACTGTTTGGGCAAGCAATCCATTGCAGTAATCGATTTTAGTAACATTTCATACCCCAAATGGGTTCCCTTGTTCATTGATACAAGTGAGAATGCCTCTCCTGCAGAAATGATTGACCTGTTTACGTCTACCCAGCCTTCAAATCTCGACCCTCCCTTTGGTACCCTGGTTGGAGAGAAGTGGACATAGCTGAAAATGTGTTGCTGAAAAAACGCAGCAGGTCTGGCAGCATCCAAGGAGCAGGAGAATTAACGTTTCAGGCATGAGCCCTTCTTCAGAAGGTGGTGCTCCTTGGATGCTGCCTGACCTGCTGCGCTTTTCCAGCAACACATTTTCAGCTCTGATCTCTAGCATCTGCAGACCTCACTTTCTCCTAGGAGAAGTAGACATATCCCTGTTAAGCCCATCATAATACTACTAATCTCCCTTGGTAACCCCATTCTGTCATCTTACCGGAGGCAAGTTTAGAGACACACGGTGTATCGATAGCAGAGCCGGCAATACAGAAGTACAGATTAAAGTTTTTAATCAGTCCTTCTTAGTCCTTTTCCTCTTTCTTCCTTTGGTGCATCTTCCACCGTTTACAGTCGCTCAGGTGAATCCAGCAATCTTTTCCCTTGACTTTCACTGAGGTGGGCATTCGAATCAACACCTAGAATGGTCCTTTCCAGTGGGGTCCCAGCTTCGGATTAGGATCCATTCGCCAGTCTTTACTCCTTTCTAGTCACTGTCGCGATCAGGGGGTGGTTTGGTGGTTTCCTTCACCTGTGAGTGGAGAGACTTTAGAGACATCGTTAGTTGTTTGAAATAACACTGCATTTCATCCCCCATTACATACAGATCAACCTGGGGTGGTGGAGCCTCGTTGCTGTTCCATGAAGTTCGTCCAGGTTGGCCACATATTATTTCAGCTGCTGTGAAACCGGTACCGATTTGGGGAGTAATGCGCATGTGGTACAGGGCGAGGGGGCAGAACCTTTAGCCAATTCAGTCCTGTTTCTAGAATGAGTTTAGCAAATTTGTCCTTCAGAATTCCACTTGCACGTTCCACTATTCCCGCTGCCTTTGGATGATATACACAATAGAACTGCTGGTCAATGTTGAGGAAGGTACACAGTTCTTGGTTAATCTTTCCATTATCAGGTGATCATCACTGAGGCATGCCAAAGCAGGAGATTATTTATTTTAGGAGAATTTGGGTCCCTTTAGATGTTTGTTATTAGTTGTTGGGAAAACCTGTATCCATTTGCTGAATGTATCTATGATGACAAGGCAATATTTGTACCATTGCACTCGTGGTAATTCTATAAAGTCCAGTTGTAAAGTGTTGAAGGGGCCACTTGGGACTGGAGTTCTTTGGTACATCGAATCGGTTTCCCTGGGTTAACTTTCTGGCATACAAGACAATGCCTGGCCCTTTGTTCAGCTGCCTCATTTAGGTGTGGACTCCACCATGTTTGTAATAAAAGCGTTCACTCCTCCATTTCCCAAGTGAGTGTCTGTGTGTAAATTGTCAACAAAAAAAGGCATGTTTATCCGGCCGGGGTATGCCAGCGACCAGGATTGCATACAGCAATATTTCTGCCACATATCTTTTTCGGAAGCAGGGGTTGTCCCTCTGACATTGTAAAATAGTGGACATGCCTGGAGAACCAGCATCATTTCTGTCGGAATCTTCCCCACTATCAAATAAAGTCTGGGTTCCAGACATGTCCAATGGTGCATGAGAGACGGTTTTCTCACTTTTGTCTTTAGTAGGCTTTGATTTAAGTTCATACATTTCACATAAAGCCTTCAAAACCTTCTAACAAAGGGTTTTCCCTTTATCATCCTTACATTTAGTGGTGTGTTCCGAAGAAATTTGACACGAATTTTCATTTAATCAGGTGGCCACCGTCCTCCAACTAGTAATTAAATCTTTCCATTTTTGCAAAATATTAGACTTCCACACCTCTGCCTCTGCTTTTGAACATTTATCTAGATCCCAAGATCCCCCCAATGGCCATTGTTCATTTCCCAATAACTTGTTTAGTTGAACGCTCAATCTTCGATAATTTAACCCGTCATGTGGATTGTCGCAACAAATATTTCCTAACTGGTACCAAAGACCCCATTTATCAAGTGTTTGTCCCATTTTGTCTAAATGTACTCTAACCATTTTAGATTTACCAACAGTACACGCAAATCAATTCCGGATAGTCATCCACATTCCTGCATGCTGTTTGTGAGACAGAATGTCGCCCCCACCCACTTCCAGAATGTTCAGCTTCTTGGAGAAAGACAGCATAGTTTAACCCTTTAACATTACATTAATATCCAGAGAGATAGTACAACTTAATCTTTTAACATTACAAAGGAAGCTCAACACCTCACAAAATGATGGCTGAGAGTTCACAAAATGGTGGCCCAGGGACAAACACCAACGCAGACATATAACTGCCACTGGTTTGGAAACACATGTCATGCAGCAATAAATTGGTGGTAGAAAGGAGCTGTGGGCAGAAACTGCAACATAAAAAAGAATATATTAAGTGGGTGTGTTTGAGGAAGACAATACAAATATCATGCAGTGAAAGTATAGGAAGAAATTCTAAACACTATGAAAAGGGAAAGAGAAAAGCCCAAACTTGCAATCCAGTGAGAACATAGAAAGGTACAGCACAGATCAGGCACTTTGGCCCACGATGTTGTGCCGAAGGTTAATCCTAATGTAAAATAAAATAACTTAACCTGTGCACCCCTCAACTCACTGCTATCCATGTGAATGTCCAGCAGTCGCTTAAATGTCCCTAACGACTCAGCTTCCACCACCACCGCTGGCAATGCATTCCATGCATTCACAACTCTCTGCGTGAAGAAACTTTCTCTGACGTCCCCTCTACACCTTTCTCCTAATATCTTAAAACTATGACTGTTCGTAGCCGTCAATCCTGCCCTGGGTAAAGGTCTCTGGCTATTGACTCTATCCATTCCTCGCAGTATCTTGTACACCTTGATCAGGTCTCCTCTCTTCCTCCTTCTCTCCAGAGAGAAAACTCCAAGCTTAGTCAACCTCTCTTCATTAGGAAAGCCCTCCAGTCCAGGCAGTATCCTGGTAAACCTTCTTTGCACCCTCTCCAAAGCCTCTGTATCTTTCCTATAATAGGGCGACCAGAACTGGACACAATATTCCAAGTGTGGTCTCACCAGGGACTTGTAGAGCTGAAGCAAAACCTCACGGCTCTTAAGCTCAATACCCCTGTTAATGAAAGCCAAAACACCATATGCTTTCTTAACAACCCTATCCACTTGGGTGGCAACTTTGATCTATGTACTTGCACACCCAGATCCCTCTGTTCCTCCACTCTGCCAAGAATCAAGCCTTTAATCCTATATTCAGCATTTAAGTTCGACTTTCCAAAATGCATCACTTTGCATTTATCCAGGTTGAACTCCATCTGCCATTTCTCGGCCCAGCTGTGCATCCTGTCTATGTCACGCTGCAGCCTGCAGTAGCCCTCTACACTATTGACGACACCTCCAACCTTAGTGTCATCTGCAAATTTACTCACCCACCCCTCCACCTCCTCATCCAAGTCATTTATAAAAACTCAAAAAAGCAGAGGTCCAAGAACAGAGCTCTGAGGGACCCCACTCAACACTGTCCTCCAGACAGAATATTTTCCATCTACAACCACTCTCTGCCTTCTGTCAGCCAACCAATTCTGAATCCAGATAGCCAAATCTCCCTGTATCCCATACTTCCTGACTTTATGAATGAGCCTACCGTGGGGAACCCTATCAAATGCCTTGCTGAAATCCATATACACCACATCCACTGCTCGACCGTTGTCGACCTGTCTTGACACCTCTCAAAGAACTCAATAAGATTTGTGAGGCATGACCTGCCCCTTACAAAACCATGCTGACTGCCTTTAATCACACTATGCTTCGCCAAATAGTCCTAAATCCTATCCCTCAGAATTCTTTCCACAACTTTGCTGACCACAGACGTAAGACTGACTGCTCTGTAATTGCAAGGGATTTCCGTATTCCTCCTCTTGAAAAGTGGAACAACGTTTACCTCCTTCCAATCCTCCGGTACAACTCCCTTGGAGAATGAGGAGGCAAATATCCTCTACAGTGGCTCAGCAACCTCTTTTCTTGCTTCTCGGAGCAGCCTAGGATAAATCTGGTCTGGCTCTGGGGACTTATCAGTCTTAATGTTTTCCAAAATGTCTAGCACATCAACTTCATTAATCTTGATCTGGTCAAGACTGTATCCCAGCTCCTCTAAGTTTTCATTTATAACAAGTCCCCTTTCCTTGGTGAAAACCGAAGCAAAAATCTCATTTAGGGCTTCCCGTATCTGCTCAGACTCCACGCACATGTTCCCTCCGCTATCCCTGATTGGCCCTACCTGCTCACTGAGCATTCTCTTATTCCTCACATATGAGTTAAAACATCTTTCGGTTCTCCCTAATCCTTCTTGCCAAGCCTTTTTCATCTCCCTTCCTGGCTCTCCTCAGTCCATTTCTGAGCTCCTTTCTGGCAAGTCTGTAATCCTCTAAAGCTGTGCTAGATCCTTGCTTCCTCCACCTTCCGTAAGCTGCCTTCTTCCTTTTGACGAGAAGCTCTTCTGTTTGCGTCATCCAAGATTCCTTAATCTTACCCCTTTTTACCTGTCTCAGAGGAACAAATTTATGCATCACTCGCAACAACTGCTCCTTAAATAGTCTCCACATGTCTGCTGTGCCCTTTCTGTGGAACAATTGCTCCCAGTCTGTACTTCCCAACTCCTGTCTGATAGTGTCATAATTTCCTTTTCCCCTATTAAATATCTTCCCTTTGTAACTGCTCCTTTCACTCTCCAAGGCTTTGCTAAATGTGAGCTGAAAATGTGTTGCTGGAAAAGCGCAGCAGGTCAGGCAGCATCCAGGGAACAGGAGAATCGACGTTTTGGCATAAGCCCTTCTTCAGGAATACTGGGCTTATGCCCGAAACGTCGATTCTCCTGTTCCCTGGATGCTGCCTGACCTGCTGCGCTTTTCCAGCAACACATTTTCAGCTCTGATCTCCAGCAACTGCAGACCTCACTTTCTCCCCTATGCTAAATGTGAGGCAGTTGTGATCACTTTCACCAAAGTGCTGTCCCACCACGAGATCTGACACCTGTCCTGGCTCGTTGCCGAGCACCAAATCCAAAATGGCCTCTCCCATTGACTGGACACAATATTCCAACTATGGTCTCACCAGGGAATTGTAGAGCTATAGCAATGCCTCACGGCTCTTAAACTCGATCCCCCTGTTAATGAAAGCCAAAATACCATATGCGTTCTTCACAGCCCTATCTACTTGGGTGGCAACCTTGAAGGATCTGTGTACTTGCACACCCAGACCCCTCTGTTCCTCCACACTGCCAAGAATCCTGTCTTTAATCCTATATGTGGCATTCGAGTTCGGCCTTCCAAAATGCATCACTTCACATTTATCCAGATTAAACTCCATCTGCCATTTCTCAGCCCAGCTCTGCATCCTTCTATGTTGTGCTGCAGCCTCCAATAGCCCTTAATACTATCAACGACACCTCCAACCTTTGTGTCATCGGCAATTTTGCTAACCCACTCCTCAACCTCCTCATCCAGGTCATTTATAAAAACTATAAAGAGCAGAGGCCCAAGAACACAGCCCTGTGGAACCCCATAAACCACTAACCTCCAGGCAGAATACTTTCCATCTACAACCACTCTCTGCCTTCTGTCAGCCAATCAATTCTGAATCCAGATAGCCAAATCTCCCTGTTTCCCATACCTCCTGACTTTATGAATGAGACTACCGTGGAGAATCTTCGTCGACCTGTCTTATCACCTCCACGAAGAAACTCAATAAGATTCGTGAGGCATGACCTGCCCCTCACAAAGCCATGCGGACTGCCTTTAATCATGCTGTGCTTTGCCAAATAGTCATAAATCCTATTCCTCAAAATTCTTTCCAACACTTTGCTGACCACAGATGTAAGACTGACTGGTCTGTTATTGCCAGGGACTTCCCTATTATTCTTCTTGAAAAAAGGAGCATTCGCCTCCTTCCAATCCTCCGGTACGACTCCTTGGAGAGTGAGGAGGCGAAGATCTTCGCCAGCGGCTTTGCAACCTCCTTTCTCGCTTCCCGGAGTAGCCTAGGATAAATCTGGTCTGGCCCTGGGGACTTATCAATCTTAATGTTTGCCAAAATTTCCAGCACATCAATTTCATCAATCTTGATCTGGTCAAGCCTGTATCCCAGCTCCTCAAAGTTCTCATTCACAACAAGGTCCCTTTTCTTAGTGAAAACTGAAGCAAAAAACTCATTTAAGGCTTCCCCTATCTGCTCAGACTCCACGCACAAGTTCCCTCCGCTATCCCTGAACGGCCCACCTTCTCCCTGACCATTCTCTGATTCCTCACATCTGAGTAAAATGCCATTGGGTTCTCCCTTATCCTTCTTGCCAAGCTTTTCTCGTGCCTCCTCTTAGCTCTCCTCAGTCCATTTAGATTCATAGAGATGTACAGCACGGAAACAGAACCTTTGGTCCAACCTGTCCTTGCTAACCAGATATCCCAACCCATTCTAGTCCCACCTGCCAACATTTGGGGGCGGCACAGTGGTTAGCACTGCTGCCTCACAGTGCCAGAGACCTGGGTTCAATTCCTGCCTCAGGCGACTGACTGTGTGGAGTTTGCACATTCTCCCCGTGTCTGCGTGGGTTTCCTCCGGGTGCTTCATATGCAGTTTCCTCCCACAGTCCAAAAATGTGCAGGTTAGATGAATTGGCCATGTTAAATTGCCCGTAGTGTTAGGTGAAGGGGTAAATGTAGGGAAATGGGTCTGGGTGGGTTGCTCTTCGGCGGGTCGGTGTGGACTTGTTGGGCCGAAGGGCCTGTTTCCACACTAAGTAATCTAATAAAATAAAAGTAATCTAATAAAAAACTTGGCCCATATCCCTCCAAACCCTTCCTATCCATATACCCATCCAAATGCCTCTTAAATGTTGCAATTGTACCAGCCTCCACCACTTCCTCTGGCAGCTCATTCCATACACGTACCACCCTCTGCCCTTTAGGTCTCTTTTATATCTTTCCCTTCTCACCCTAAACCGATGCACTCCAGTTCTGGACTCCCTGACCCCAGGGAAAAGACTTTGCCTATTTACCTTATCCATGCCCCTCATAATTTTGTAAATCTCTATAAGGTCACCCCTCAGCCTCCGACGCTCCAGGGAAAACAGCCCTAGCCTATTCAACCTCTCTTTATAGCTCAAATCCTCCAACCCTGCCAGATCCTTGCAAATCTTTTCTGAACCCTTTCAAGTTTCACAATATCTTTCCGATATTGCATGCAAATATTCCAACAGTGGCCTAACCAATATCCTTTACAGCCACAACATGACCTCCCAACTCCTGTACTCAAAACTCTGACCAATAAAGGAAAGCATACCAAACGCCTTCTTCACTATCCTATTGACCTGCAACTCCACTTTCAAGGAGCTATGAACCTGCACTCCAAGGTCTCTCACCCTCACAACGCGCAGCCCTCCAATCCCTCTGCTCCAATCCTGACCTCACCATCAAGCCAGCGGACAAAGGGGGCGCAGTGGTAGTCTGGCGCACTGACCTCTACATCGCTGAAGCCAAACGCCAACTCGAGGACACCTCTTCCTACCGCCCCCTTGACCATGACCCCACCTCCCATCACCAAACCATCATCTCCCAGACCATACAGAACCTCATCACCTCAGGAGATCTCCCACCCACAGCTTCCAACCTCATAGTCCGGGAACCCCGCACTGCCCGGTTCTACCTCCTTCCCAAGATCCACAAGCCTGACCACCCTGGCCGACCCATTGTCTCAGCATGCTCCTGCCCCACTGAACTCATCTCTACCTACCTCGACACTGTCCTATCCCCCCTAGTCCAGGAACTCCCCACATACGTTCGAGACACCACCCACGCCCTCCACCTCCTCCAAGACTTCCGTTTCCCCGGCCCCCAACACCTCATCTTCACCATGGATATCCAATCCCTCTACACCTCCATCCGCCATGACCAGGGCCTCCAAGCCCTCCGTTTTTTCCTCTCCAGACGTTCCCAACAGTACCCCTCCACCGACACTCTCATTCGTTTGGCCGAACTGGTCCTCACCCTTAACAATTTCTCCTTTGAATCCTCCCACTTCCTCCAGACCAAAGGGGTAGCCATGGGCACACGTATGGGCCCCAGCTATGCCTGTCTCTTTGTTGGCTACGTAGAGCAGTTGATCTTCCGTAATTACACCGGCACCACTCCCCACCTCTTCCTCCGCTACATTGATGACTGCATTGGCGCCACCTCGTGCTCCCGCGAGGAGGTTGAGCAATTCATCAACTTCACCAACACATTCCACCCTGACCTTAAATTTACCTGGACCATCTCTGACACCTCCCTCCCCTTCCTGGACCTCTCCATCTCCATCAGTGACGACCGACTTGACACTGACATCTTCTACAAACCCACCGACTCCCACAGCTACCTGGATTACACCTCTTCCCACCCTACCTCTTGCAAAAATGCCATCCCGTATTCCCAATTCCTCCGCCTCCGCCGTATCTGCTCCCAGGAGGAGCGGTTCCACCATAGAACACACCAGATGGCCTCCTTTTTTAGAGACCGCAATTTCCCTTCCCACGTGGTTAAAGATGCCCTCCAACGCATCTCATCCACATCCCGCACCTCCGCCCTCAGACCCAACCCCTCCAACCGCAACAAGGACAGAACGCCCCTGGTGCTCACCTTCCACCCTACCAACCTTCGCATAAACCAAATCATCCGCCGACATTTCCGCCACCTCCAAACAGACCCCACCACCAGGGATATATTTCCCTCCCCACCCCTCTCCGCCTTCCGCAAAGACCGTTCCCTCCGTGACTACCTGGTCAGGTCCACGCCCCCCTACGACCCACCCTCCCATCCTGGCACTTTCCCCTGCCACCGCAGGAACTGTAAAACCTGCGCCCACACCTCCTCCCTCACCTCCATCCAAGGCCCCAAAGGAGCTTTCCACATCCATCAAAGTTTTACCTGCACATCCACTAATATCATCTATTGTATCCGTTGCTCCCGATGCGGTCTCCTCTACATTGGGGAGACTGGACGCCTCCTAGCAGAGCGCTTTAGGGAACATCTCCGAGACACCCGCACCAATCAACCACATCGCCCAGTGGCTCAACATTTCAACTCCCCCTCCCACTCTGCCGAGGATATGGAGGTGCTGGGCCTCCTCCACCGCCGCTCCCTCACCACCAGACGCCTGGAGGAAGAACGCCTCATCTTCCGCCTCGGAACACTTCAACCCCAGGGCATCAATGTGGATTTTAACAGTTTCCTCATTTCCCCTTCCCCCACCTCATCCTAGCTTCTAACCTCCAGAAACTCGATCCCCTGACCTGTCCGGACTTGTCCGACCTGCCCAGCTCCTTTTCCACCTATCCACTCCACCCTCTCCTCCCTGACCTATCACCTTCATCTCCTTCCCCACTGACCTATTGTACTCTATGCCACTCTCTCCCACCCCCACCCTCCTCTAGCTTATCTCTCCACGCTTCAGGCTCTCTGCCTTTATTCCTGATGAAGGGCTTTTGCCCGAAACGTCGATTTTGCCTGTCCTCGGATGCTGCCTGAATTGCTGTGCTCTTCCAGCACCACTGATCCAGAACCTCCAAGGTCTCTTTGTTGAGCAACACTCTTGAGGACTTTACCATTAAGTGTATAAGTCCTGCTAAGATTTGCTTTCCCAAAATGCAGCACCTTGCACTTATCTGAATTAAACTCGATCTGCCACTTCTCAGCCCATTGGCCCACCTGGTCAAGATCCTGTTGTAATCTGAGGTAACCCTCTTCATTGTTCACTACACCTCCAATTTTGGTGTCATCTGCAAATTTACTAACTGTACCTCTTATGCTTGCATCCAAATCATTATTGTAAATGACAAAAAGTAGAGGACCCAGCACCGATCCTTGTGGCACTCCACTGGTCACAGGCCTCCAGTCTGAAAAACAACCCTCCACCACCACCCTCTGTCTTCTACCTTTGAGCCAGCTCTGTGTCCAAATGGCTAGTTCTCCCTGTATTCCGTGAGATCTAACCTTGCTAATCAGTCTCCCGTGGGGAACCTTGTTGAATGCCTTACTGAAGTCCATATAGATCACATCAACCTCTCTGCCTTCATCAATCCTCTTTGTTACTTCCTCAAAACACTCAATCAAGTTTGTGAGACATGATTTCCCACGCACAAAGCCATGTTGACGATCCCTAATCTGTCTTTGCCTTTCCAAATACATGTATATCCTGTCCCTCCAGATTCCGTCTAACAACTTGCCCACCACCGACGTCAGGCTCACTGGTCTATAGTTCCCTGGCTTGTCCTTACCACCCTTCTTTAACAGTGGCACCACGTTAGCCAACCTCCAGTCTTCTGACACCTCACCTGTGACTATCAATGATACAAATATCTCAAGAAGATGCCCAGCACTCGGTTCCCTAGCTTCCCACAGAGTTCTAGGGTACACCTGATCAGGTCCTGGGGATCTATTCACCTTTACCCGTTTCAAGACATCCAGCACTTCCTCCTCTGTAATATGAGCATTTTGCAAGATGTCACCATCTATTTCCCTACAGTCTTTATCTTCCATGTCCTTTTCCACAGTAAATACCGATGCAAAATACTCATTTAGTATGTCCTTCATTTTCTGCGACTCCACACAAAGGCCACCTTGCTGATCTTTGAGGGGCCCTATTCTCTCCCCAGTTACCCTTTTGTCCTTAATGTTTTTGTAAAAACTCTTTGGATTCTCCTTAATTCTATTTGCCAAAGCTGTCTCATGTCCCCTTTTTGCCCTCCTGATTTCCCTCTTAAATATATTCCTACTTCCTTTATACTCTTCTAAGGATTCACTTGATCTATCCTGTCTGTACCTTATTAATGCTTCCTTCTTTTTCTTAACAAACCCTCAATTTCTTTAGTCATCCAGCATTCCCTGTACCTACCAGCCTTCCCTTTCTCCCTGACAGGAATATACTTTGTCTGGATTCTTGTTATCTCATTTCTGAAGTCTTCCCATTTTACAGCCGTCCCTTTACCTGCGAACATCTGCCCCCGACCAGCTTTCGAATGTTCTTGCCTAATACCGTCAAAATTGGCCTTTCTCCAATTTAGAGCTTCAACTTTTAGATCTGGTCTATCCCTTTCCATCATTATTTTAAATCTGATAGAATTATGGTCGCTGGCCCCAAAGTGCTCCCCCACAGACACCTGCCTTATTTCCCAAAAGTAGGTCAAGTATTGCACCTTGTCTAGTTGGTATATCCACATACTGAATCAGAACGTTTTCATGTACACACTTAACAAATTCCTCTCCATCTAAACGTTTAACACTATGGCAGTCCCAGTCCATGTTCGGAAAGTTAAAATCCCCGACCATAACCACCCTATTATTCTTACAGATAGCTAAGATCTCCTTTACAAGTTTGATTCTCAATTTCCCTCTGACTATTAGAACATAGAACATAGAACATAGAAAATACAGCGCAGTACAGGCACTTTGGCCCTCGATGTTGCGCTGATCCAAGCCCACCTAACCTACACTAGCCCACTATCCTCCATATGCCTATCCAATGCCCGTTTAAATGCCCATAAAGAGGAAGAGTCCACCACTGCTACTGGCAGGGCATTCCATGAACTCACGACACGCTGAGTAAAGAATCTACCCCTAACATCTGTCCTATACCTACCACCCCTTAATTTAAAGCTATGCCCCCTTGTAATAGCTGACTCCATACGTGGAAAAAGGTTCTCATGGTCAACCCTATGTAAACCCCTAAACATCTTGTACACCTCTATCAAGTCACCCCTAAACCTTCTTTTCTCCAATGAAAACAGCCCCAAGTGCCTCGGCCTTTCTTCATACGATCTTCCTACCATACCAGGCAACATCCTGGTAAACCTCCTCTGCACCCGTTCCAGTGCCTCCACATCCTTCCTATAGTATGGCGACCAACACTGCACACAATACTCCAGATGCGGCCGCACCAGAGTCTTATACAACTGCAACATTACCTCAGGGCTCCGGAACTCAATTCCTCTACCAATAAAAGCCAGTACGCCATATACCGCCTTCACCGCATTATTTACCTGGGTGGCAACTTTCAGAGCTCTGTGTACATGGACACCAAGATCCCTCTGCTCATCCACACTACCAAGTATCTGACCAATAGCCCAGTACCCCATCTTTTTGTTACTCTTACCAAAGTGAATCACCTCACACTTAGCTACATTGAACTCCATTTGCCACCTTTCACCCAACCTTCTAGCCCTCCTCCAGGTCATTTATAAAAATGACAAACAGCAATGGTCCCAAAACAGATCCTTGTGGAACACCGCTAGTAACTGCACTCCATGAAGAAACTTTGCCATCAACTACTACATAAGGGCCCGAAACGTCGATTCTCCTGTTCCCTGGATGCTGCCTGACCTGCTGCGCTTTTCCAGCAACACATTTTAATTCTCTCTAAGGCTTTGCCCACAACAGAAGTGAGACTCACCGGCCTATAGTTACTAGGGTTATCCCTACTTCCCTGCTTGAACAAGGGAACCACATTTGCTATCCTCCAGTCTACTGGCACTATTCCTCTAGACAACGAGGACATAAAAATCAAGGCCAATGGCTCTGCAATCTCCTCCCTTGCTTCCCAGAGAATCCTACGATAAATGCCATCAGGCCCAGGGGACTTACCTATTTTCACCCTTTCCAGAATTTCCAACACCTCTTCCCTACATACATCAAAGCCGTCCATTCTAATTAATTGTGACTCAATATTCACATCGGCAACAATGTCCTGTTCCTGAATGAATACTGACGAAAAGTATTCATTCAGTGTCTCCCCAATCTCTTCAGCCTCCACACGCAACTTCCCACTACTAATCTTGACTGGCCCTATTCCTACCCTAGTCATTCTTTTATTCCTGATATACCTATAGAAAGCCTTAGGGTTTTGCCTAATCCTACCATCTAAGGACTTTTCATGTCCCCTCCTTGCTGCTCTTAGCTCTCTCTTCAGATCCTTCCTGGCTACCTTATAACACTCAATCGCCCCAATTGAACCTTCACGCCTCATCTTTACATAGGCCTCCCTCTTCCATTTAATAAGGGATTCCAATTCCTTATTAAACCAAGGCTCCCTCACATGACCCTTTCCTCCCTGCCTGACAGGTACATACTTATCAAGGACACTCAATAGTTGCTCCTTGAACAAGCTCCACATATCAATTGTACCCAAGCCTTGAAGCATACTTTTCAAAGCCACGCATCCTAGGTCGTGCCTCACCGCATCATAATTTCCCTGCCCCCAGTTATAACTCTTGCCCTGCAGTGCACACTTATCCCTCTCCATCACTCGAGTAAAAGTCACCGAATTGTGGTCACTGTCCCCAAAGTGCTCACCTACCTCCAATTCTAACACCTGGCCTGGTTTGTTACCCAGAACCAAATCCAGTATGGCCTCACCTCTTGTTAGCCTGTCTGCATATTGTGTCAGGAAACCCTCCTGCACACATTGGACAAACACCGACCCATCTAACGAACTCGAGCTATAGCTTTCCCAGTCAATATCAGGAAAGCTAAAGCCCCCATAACAACCACCCTATTACTTTCACTCTTCTCCTGAATAATCCTCGCAATCCTTTCTTCTACATCTCTAGGACTATTAGGAGGCTTGTAGAAAACTCCTAACAGGGTGACCTCACCTTCCCTATTCCTAACCTCAGCCCAAACTACTCAGATGGCGAGTCTTCATCCATCGTCCTTTCCACCGCTGTAATACTATCTTTGACAAGCAATGCCACACCTCCCCCTCTTTTACCCCCACCTCTGACCCTACTAAAACGTTTAAACCCTGGAACCTGCAACAGCCAATCCTGTCCCTGTTCTACCCATGTCTCCGTAAGAGCCACAACATCGAAATCCCAGGTACCAACCCACGCTGCAAGTTCACCTACCTTATTTCGTATACTTCTTGCATTGAAGTATACACACTTCAAGCCACTTTCCTGTTTACAGGCACCCTCCTTTGAGATTGATGCCATGTTCCTAACCTTCCTACACTCCAGGTCCTGCACCCTAAAGCTACAGTCTAGGTTCCCATGCCCCTGCAGAGTTAGTTTAAACCCCCCCTTTCTCGTAAGCCTGTAATCCTTTAAAGCTGTGCTGGATCCTTCCTTCCTCCACCTTAGTTAAACTGCCTTCTTCCTTTTGACAAGAAGCTCCTCTGTTCTCGTCGTCCAAGGTTCCTTAATCTTACCCCTTCTTACCTGTCTCAGAGGAACAAATTTGTGCATCACTCAACAACTGTTCCTTCAACAGTTTCCACATGTCTGCTGTGCTCTTTCTGTGGAACAATTGCTCCCAGTCTCTCCTTTCCAACTCCTGTCTGATAGCGTCATAATTTCCTTTTCCCCAATTAAATATCTTCCCTCAGTAACTGCTCCTTTCACTCTCCAAGGCTTTGTTAAATGTGACGCAATTGTGATCACTGTCACCAAAGTGTTCTCCCACCGCGAGATCTGACACCTGTAAAGCTCATTGCCGAGCACCAAATCCAAAATGGCCTCTCCCGTCGTCGGTCTGCCTACATACTGAGTAAGGAAACCCTCCTGAACACACCTGACAGAACCGCTCCAGCCAAACCATCTGCACTAAGGAGGTTCCAGTCAATATTGGGAAAGTTGAAATCACCCATATCAACAACCCTGCTACATCTGCATTTTTTCAAAATCTGCCCAGCTATGAGTTCTTTGATCTCTCTATTGCTATTACGGAGTCTATAGAAAACCCTAATGAGGTGGCTGTTCCCTTGCTGTTCCTATCTTCCACCCATACTGACTCAGTAGGCAAACCTTCATCAACATTCTTCATTTCTGTAGCTGTGATGCACTCTCTGATTAACAATGCTATACCCCCTTTTTCTTTTTCCACCCTCTCTGATCTTTTTAAACATTCTAAACCCTGGAACATCCAGCAACCATTCCTGCCCCTGTGAAACCCACGTCTCTGTTTTGGTCACACATCATAGCCCCAAGTACTGATCCATTCTCTAAGTTTGTCACTCTTATTTCTGACACTCCTTTTGCATGACAGCAGACACACTTTAACCAATCCTTTTGTTTTATAGTGTCAGCAACCTTCCCGATAAATTCACTGCACCCTGTCACTGCCCCATCTGCAACTGCCCCCCTCTCAGAAATGTGGCTCTGACTCCCAACCCCCTGCCAAACTAGTTTAAACCCTCCCGAACCACACGAGCAAATCTCCCACCCAGGACTTTTGTGCCTTTCAGTTCAGGTGCAACCCGTCCTTCATGTACAGGTCCCACCTTCCCCAGAAGGTATCCCAATGGTCTAGGTATCTGAAGCCCTCCCTCCTGCACCAGCCTCACAGCCATGTGTTAAGCTACATTTGCTGACTGTTCCTCATCTCACTATCTCGTGGCACCGGTAGCAAACCCAAGATCACTACTCTACTCGTCCTGCTGTTCAGCTTCCAGCCTAACTCTCTGTAGTCACTTTAAACTAATCTAAGCCCATCCCTCTACACTATCCCATCATCATCTATTTGCTTATCCAAGTAGTGTTTAAATGCTGCTAAAGTGGCTGAGTTAACTGCTTTGGCAGGCAGGATATCCCACACCCTTACCATTGTCTGAGTAAAGAACCTGATTAGATTACTTACAGTGTGGAAACAGGCCCTTCGGCCCAACAAGTCCACACCGACCCGCCGTAGCACAACCCACCAAGTCCCATACCCCTACATTTACCTCTTCACCTAACACTATGGGCAATTTAGTGTGGCCAATTCACCTAAAATGCACATATTTTTTTGGATTGTGGGAGGAAACCAGAGCACCCGGAGGAAACCCACGCAGACACGGGGAGAATGTGCAAACTCCACACAGAGAGTCACCTGAGGCGGGAATTGAACCCATGTCTCTGGCGCTGTGAGGCAGCAGTGCTGACCACTGTGCCACCGTGCCGCCCGTAAACCTGCCTCTGACATCTGTCTTAAATCTATCACCCCTCAGCTGTGCCCCCTCGTACTAGATGACGTCATCTTCCTAGGAAAAAGACTCTCACTGTCTACCCTATCTAATCCTCTGATCATCTTGTGTGCCTCTATTAAATCCCCTCTTAGCTCTCCAATGTGACCCATGTCCCTCAGCCTTTCCTCATAAAACCTTCCCTCCAGACCAGGCAACATCCTGGTCAATCCCCTCTGCACTTTTTCCAATGCTTCCAATTCCTTCTCGAAATATGGCGACCAGAACTGTGCACAATATTTCAAGTGAGGCCCCACTCGCGTTTTGTACAGTTGCAGCATGACATCACAGCTCCGGAATTCATTCCCTCTACTAATCAAACCTATAAAGGCACCATATGCATAAACATGGAGTTTAGTAAGGAGTTGATAAATTTCCCCATGGTAAACTGATAGAGAACGTGCAGTCACATGGTGTGCAGGATGTTCTAGCTAGGTGGATAAAGAACTGGTTGAGCAGCAGGAGACAGGGAGTAGTAGTTGAAGGGAGTATCTCGAAATGGAGAAAGGTGACCAGTGGTGTTCCACAGTGATCAGTGCTGGGGCTACTGTTGTTTGTAATATACATAAATGATCTGGAAGAGGGCACTGTTGGTATGAACAGCAAGTTTGCAGGTGACATAAAGATTGGTGGAGTAGCAGAAAGCATAAGGGACTGTCAAAGAATACAGGAGGATATAGACAGACTGGAGAGTTGGGTGGAAAAGTGGCAGATGGAGTTCAATCCAGACAAATGTGAGGTGATGTATTTAGGAAAGTCTAATTCTCGAGCGAATTATACAATGAATGGAAGAGCCTTGGGAAAAGTTGATGAGCAGAGAGATCTGGGAGTGCAGGTCCATTGTACCCTGAAGGTTGCTGCACAGGTGGAAAGAGTGGTCAAGAAGGCATATAGTATGCTTGCCTTCATTGGACGGAGTATTGAGTATAAGAGCTGGCAGGTCATGTTAAAATTGTACAAGACATTGGTTTGGCCGCATTTTGACCAGAACTGTGTACAGTTCTGGTCGCCACATTACCAATAAGATGTGGACGCTTTGAAGAGGGTGTAGAGAAAGTTTACGAGGATGTTGCCTGGTATGGAAGGTGCTAGCTATGAAGAGAGGTTGAGTAGATTAGGATTGTTTTCATTAGAAAAAAGGAGATTGGGGGGGACCTGATTGAGGTTTACAAAATCATGAAGGGTATAGACCGGGTGGATAGAGATAAGCTTTTTCCCAGGGAGAAGGAATCAATAATGTGTAGGTAGGGAGGAGAGGGATACAGATGCTTAGGAATTGACCGACAGGTTTAGACAGTAGATTTGGATCGGCTCAGGCTTGCAGGGCTGAAGGACCTGTTCCTGGGCTGTAAATTTTCTTTGTTCTTTATATGCCTTCTTAACAGCACTATCAACCTGGGTGGCAACTTTCAGGGATCTATGTACATGGACTCCAAGATTCCGCTGCACATCCACACTACCAAGCGTCTTTCCATTGACCCAGTATTCTGCCTTCCTGTTATTCTTCCCAAAGTGAATCACCTCATTTAGCTGCATTGAACTCCATTTGCCACCTCTCAGCCCAATTCTGCAGTTTATTCAAGTCTCCCTGCAGCATTCTTCCACGCTGTCCACCACTCCACCGACTTTAGTGTCATCTGCAAACTTATTACCCCATCCACCTATGCCTGCGTCCAAGTCATTTATAAAAATGACAAACAGCAGTGGTCCCAAAACTGATCCTTGTGGCACACTACCAGTAACTGAACTCCAGGCTGAATATTTTCCATCAACCACCACTCGCTGCCTTCTTACAGAAAGCCAATTTCTAATCCAAACAGCTAAATCACACTCAATCCCATGCCTCCGCATTTTCTCCAAAAGCCTACCATGTGGAACCTTATCAAAGGCTGTGCTGAAATCCATGTACACTATGTCAACTCTGCTACCCTCATCCACATGCTTGGCCATCTTTTCAAGAAACTCAATGAGGTTTATGAGACACAACCTGCCCTTGACGAAACCACGTTGATTATCTCCAATCAAATTGTTGGTTGCTAGATGATTATAAATCCTATCTCTTATAATCCTTGTCCTACAACAAATGTTAGGACCACTGGTCTATAATTACCTGGATCATCTCTACTGCCCTTCTTGAACAAGGGCACAACATTTGCAATCCTCCAGTCCTCTGGTACTAAACCTGTAAACAATGATGACTCAAAGATCAAGACCAACGGTTCCGTCATCTCCTCTCTTGCTTCCCAGAGAATCATTGGATAAATCCCATCTTGCCCAGGGGAACTATATTCCTTGGGGTCTGGGCTGATCAATAATTTCTTCCTTGACCAACACCTCAGGTGACCTGAACGTGCTGGTATATGGTATGGAGTGGCCAGGGAATGTGCATTGAAACATGGGAGGAGCATATTGTCAAGGTGAGGCAGAAAGTGGGCAGATGGAAACACTGCTCCACCTCCATTATGAGTAAAAACACGTGTTAGGTACTCTCAGTATTGTTGGACATGCTGCAAATCACACACATTCCCAGGCTTCGCTAGAGGTCAAAATTCAACTGTGTCTGCAAGGACACCATGTATAAAGCTCTAGATAAATCATACAATCCCTACAGGGTAGAAACTGGCCATTTGGCCCAACAAGTCCACACTGACCCTCCAAAGAGTAAACCACCCAGACCTATTCCCCTATGCTATTACTCTACATTTACCCCTTAATAATCCAACTAATCTATACATCTCTGAACATTATGGGCAATTTAGCATGGCCAATTCACCTAACCTGCACATCTTTGGATTGTGGGAGGAAACTAGAGCACCCAGAGGAAACCCAGCAGACATGGGTCCCTAGTGCTGTGAGGCAGCAGAGCTAACCACGGAGACACTGTACCATCCCAAATGGGGAAGCACATATCCTCCTCCTAATGGCCACCTTTGTGTGTGTCTGCATCAAGCTGTGTGCAGACCTTTGGTTCACAAACACTAAATGTAACAAGGTACTGAGGTTCCATTCACCCTGGTGCAGGGCTGGTACTGTGGTTATTGCTGCTGCCTGACAACACCAGGGACCTGGATTTAATTCCAGTCTAGAGTGGTGCTGGAAAAGCACAGCTGGTAAGGCAGCATCCGAGGAGCAGGAGAATCGACATTTCGGTCAATAGTCCTTCATCAGGACGGTCTGATAAAGCTCTTTTGCCCGAAGCGTCAATTTCCCTGCTCCTCGGTTGCTGCCTGACTGGCTGTGCTTTTCCAGACTCTGATTTCCAGCATCTGCAGTCCTCACTTTTGCCTCAATTTGATTCCAGTCTTGGTTGACTGTCTGTGTAGAGTTTGCACATTTCCCCTGTGTCTCTGTGGGTTCCACACAGTAAAAAGATGTGCAGGTTAGGTGGATTGGCTGTGCTAAATCCTCCCATAGTGTCCAGGGATGTGAAGGCTATGTGGATTAGCCATGGTTAATGCTGGGTTACGGGGATAGTGTGGGGCACTGGGTTTGGATGGGACGCCCTTCGCGGGGTCAGTGCAGAATCAACTGGCTGAGAGGCCTCTATCCGCACTGTAAAGAATTTATGTTATGAAGGATAGGTCTGAACTTGTTGCCGCAGGACACTCCAAGTAGTTGGACTGCAGCCGTGGAGCATGAGCAAGATCCATTCATCAGGAATCAATGTTGATGGCACTTTCCATCATTTTAAGTGAGAGTACCTTGATGGACAGTAATTGGCTGGGTTGGATTTGTCCTGCTTTTTGTGTGCACCCCCCCCCCCCGCTTCTGCACTCTAATCCTTTTGCTGTGAAGGCCATCATACCTTTTGCACTTCTTTATCATCTGCTATGCCTGCATTTTTTTAGTTTCAAAAATATACTTTATTCATAAAATAATTTGATGGTCTGTACAGTTGGTCATGCCATACAAACGTAAACATTTGCATACAGAAATCAGAATTTATAATTTGTATATGCAGGTCTGTACATTTATCAATCATATGTCCATATATTTAGCTGAGGCATCAGCAGAACCCAAAAGACTACATGGCCCCCTGTTCTTCTAAGGCAGGCAGATGTTTTTTTCCCCACTGCGCCTTGGCAGCAGTTGCCCCAAGCGTCAGCGCGTCCC
This sequence comes from Chiloscyllium plagiosum, assembly GCF_037043375.1. Classification (NCBI taxonomy): domain Eukaryota; kingdom Metazoa; phylum Chordata; class Chondrichthyes; order Orectolobiformes; family Hemiscylliidae; genus Chiloscyllium; species Chiloscyllium plagiosum. The sequence continues at coordinate 182,754,931 of NW_028270139.1, forward strand.
TCAACACGTAGTCCTGGACCTTGGAATGTGCCAGTCTGCAACACTTAGTCGGGGTCAACTCCTTCAGCTGGAAGATCAACAGGTTTTGGACTGCCCAGAGAGCGTCCTTCACCGAGTTCATGATCCTCCAGGCACAGTTGATGTTCGTCTCGGTGTGCGTTCCAGGGAACAGACCGTAGAGCACGGAGTCCCGCGTCACGGTGCTGCTCGGGACGAACCTCGACAAACACCACTGCATTCCTCTCCAGACTTCTGCATTGGCACATTCCAGAAGGAGGTGTGTGACAGTCTCGTCCCCACCACAGCTGCTTCGAGGGCAGCATACGATGTGGCTGAGAGTCTGGGCGTGCATAAAGAATCTCGCAGGCAGAGCCCTTCTCAACATCAGCCAAACCATGTCTTGGGTGCTTGTTGGAAAGTTCTGGCGATGAGGCATTCTGCCAAATGGCTTTGACAGTCTGCCCAGGGAACCACTCGATAGGGTCCACCCTCTCCTTTTCCCGAAGTGTCTCAAGGACACTACATGCTGACCACTTCCTGATGGACTTGTGGTCAAAGGTGTTTTTCTTCATAAACTTCTCCACGAAGGACAGGTGATACAGAACGGTCCAACTACTCGGAGCATTCCGCGGCAGCGAGGCCAGGCCCATCCTTCGCAACACCGGGGACAGGTAGAACCTCAGTACATAGTGACACTTGGTGTTTGCGTACTGGGGATCCACGCACAGCTTGATGCAGCCACACACAAAGGTGGCCATCAGGGTGAGGGTGGCATTGGGTGTGTTTTTTCCCCCGTTGCCCAGATCTTTATACATTGAGTCCTTTTGGACCCGGTCCATCTTTGATCTCCATATAAACTGGAAGATGGCCCGGGTGACTGCAGCGGCACAGGTTCTGGGAATAGGCCAGACCTGTGGCACATATAACAGCAATGACAGTGCCTCACACCTGATGACCAGGTTTTTTCCCACGATAGAGAGCGACCGTAGCTTCCATCTGCCCAGTTTCTGCCTCACTTTGCTGATACGCTCCTCCCAAGACTTGGCACACGCCCCAACCCCCCCCCCCCCCCCCCCACCCCCCGAACCAAATACCCAGCACCTTCAGGTGGTTGGTCCTGACGGTGAAGGGGATCGAGGATTGGTTGACCCAGTTCCCGAAGAGCATGGCCTCGCTCTTGCCTCGGTTTACCTTGGCCTCCAAGGCCCATTCAAACTGGTCACATATGCGCATGAGTCTGTGCACGGACAGCTGATCCGAGCAGAAAATGGCGACGTCCTCCATGTACAGGGAGGCCTTAACCTGCAGGTCCCCGCTGCCAGGAATAGTCACCCCTCTCAGACTCACATCCTTCCTGATGGGCTTGGCAAATGGCTCTATGCAGCACATAAACAAGGCAGGGGAGAGAGGGCAGCCCTTGCCTGACTCCAGGTCTGACTGGGAAGCTATCTGATTCCCACCCATTCATTGAGACTGCACTGACAATGTTGGTGTAGAGCAGTCTGATCCAATTGCAGATTCCCTCCCCAAAGCCCATTTTGGAGAGAACATCTCTCATATACGTGTGTGATATCCTGTCAAAGGCTTTCTCCTTGTCCAAGCTGATCAGGCAGGTGTCCACCCCCCTGTCCTGCACATAGGTGATCGTATACCTGAGGAGTGCGAGACTCCCAGCAATTTTCCTGCCCGGTACAGCACAGGTTGGGTCAGGGTGAATCACTGACCCCAGAGCAGACCTGACCCGGTTGGCGATAACCTTTGACAGAATTTTGTAATCCCCAGTCAATAGTGAGATTGGTCTCCAATTTTTGAGTTCCTCCCTCTCCCCCTTCCGCTTGTAGATGAGGGTGATGATGCCTTTCCTCATGGATTCACTCATGGTACCTGCCCGAAGCATACTGACATACACCTCCAGCAGGCCCTGGCCAATCAAGTCCCACAGAGCAGAATAGAGCTCGACCGGTAAGCTGTCGCTTCCGAGAGTTTTATTCTTTTTGAAGGACTCGAGGGCCTTGGTCAGCTCATCCAGAGATAGTGGCTGGTCCGGCCTCTCCCGTGTCCTGTCGTCTAAGACCTCTGTGATAGAGGACAGGAACGACTGTGAGGCCGCGCTGCCGGTTGGCTTCGAGTCATACAGACTGGCATAGAAGGATTTGCTGATCCTCATGATGTCAGCCTGAGATGACGTTACCGAGCCATCTTCTTCCTTCAGGCTGCTGAGCACGGAGCTCTCTTTGTGCACCTTCTTGAAGAAGAAACATGAGCACGTTTCGTCCTGCTCCATGGAGCAGACCCTGGACCGGAAGATTATCTTGGAGGCCTCCGAGGCAAAGAGCGAGGCCTGCTAGCCCTTCACCTCCTTGAGGTCCTCTGTGACATCGACCCTCATCGTCTGCAGCAGGAGCAGGTTCTGCATACTTTCCTGAAGTTGGGACAGTTTCCCCGCCTCTCTCTCGTCTCCTGAACACCATGAGGATGAAGAACCTCTTGATGTTCCCTTTTACTGTTTCCCACCGGTCTGCTGGGGAATCAAAGAGGGGCTTCACAGTTCCCCAACCTGCGTAGTTCCTCTTGAGCTCCTCAATGTTTCCCAGGGTCAACAGCTTTGTGTTCAGCTTCCACGTTCCCTTACCAGCCCGCTGCTCGTCCTGTAGGTGACAGTTGGCCAGCAGGAGGCAGTGGTCAGAGAAGAACACCGGCTTGACGTCGGTGGATCTGACCAAGAGCATTCGGGACACAAACAGGTAACCTATCCTTGAGCGGATAGACCCGTCTGCCCATGACCAGGTGTATCTACGCTGTGCTCCGTCTGCAGGGGTGATGAAGACGTCGTGCAGCTTGAGATCTTTTACCGTGTCCATCAAGGCTCTGGACATGGCGTCCAGTTTACTGTTCCCCCTCCCCCCGCGCCGGATCGTCCATCTGCATCAATTATACATTTGAAGTCTCCAGCCAGAATGACTGGCCTGGACATAGCCAGCAACAGTGGAAGCTGTTGCAGGACAGCCAGCCGTTCACTCTTACCCACTGGGGCATACACATTAATCAGTCTCAGGGGAGCATTCCTGTACATGATGTCGGTGACGAGGAGGCGCCTGCTCACCACCTCCTTAACCTCAGAGATGGTGGAGTTGCCTCCTTGCAACAGGATACCCAGGCCTGAGGAGCGGTTATCGTTGCCCCCCGACCAAACTGACGGCCCATGGGCCCACAAGCTCGACCATCTCCTGTAGCTGCTGAGGTGCGGTATCCCACACTCCTGCAGAAACAGGACATCAGCTTTAATGTTGGCCAGGAAGGCCATCTTAGAAACATCGCGTAGCCGATTTGGTGCTACGCACATTGATGCTGGCAATTGTTATCCCCATTTTAACAGTTTACGAGGTTACCAGTGTCCATTTGCTGCTGGTCTTGCCTCTCTGGGGTAGCTGTGTGCATCTCCATGGTGACGGCAAACTGCTGGACCCTCCCCCGCTCTGGTGTCTTCGTGTCGGGCCCAGGGTCCACACAGTCCAGTTCTCCATCTGACAGTGGGGCTGTCATAGGACCACTGCTCCCAGTTCCCAGGAAGTGTGGGCCGGTGGATACGTCTTGGTTCTCACTGGGTGGGGGCTAGTCTTTACCCGTCCCCTCAGAGGGATCGTCTTTCCCTGTTTGGGCGGTGCTGCCCTCCTTTTTCCCCGTGGCGCTCTGTCTCTTCCTCTGGTGACGACCCTCCTTACACCCGTCCTCATCGTCGGAAGAGCTGCCTGTATCCTCGTCGTGTCGGTGTCACTTCCCCCTTTGCTGGGTGGCTATGGGGGCCTGGTGAGGTTTCCTCTTCCTGCTTTTGACAGTAATCCAATCCTCTGCCTCCTTTGTTCCCTCCTCTTCCATTTCCTCCATCTGTTTTGAAAGGGCTTGGATCAGCTGCTGCACCTCCCCGCTGTCTGCTGTCTGATCCACTCCAGCCCCATGCATATCTTCGGTGACTGGTGTAGAAGGACACAGACAACTCATAATACAGTCCTCCCTCTCTATTTATAGTCATTCAGATAATAATGTGCCTTCCTGTTTTTACTACTGAAGTGGATAACTTTCCTTTTGTCCACGTTATACTTCATCTGTCATGTATTTGCCCACTCGTTCAGCCTGTCTAAATCACGCTGCATTTGAATGAGTTTCCAATCAATCTAATTCTTTCTACACAGTGAAACTCAAGGAAAGGCAGCAAAATGTCCAACTCAGAATTGATTAGGAAATAAATTTCAATGAAATGAGAAATAAAACAAATAACAAAATAATGTTTTACTATAATTTTTTAGCTTTGGTTGAGGGGTTAAGAAGTTTATGAAGCATTATTCCCAGTTGCATTTGAAGTGAATGGGGAGAGATCATTTGTTTGAAACTTGTTTCAAAATCCCTGGGCCTCAGGCAAAATTTCTAACAGTGTTTTGATTGGGAGATGCCGGTGTTGGACTGGGATGTACAAAGTTAAAAATCACACAACACCAGGTTATAGTCCAACAGGTTTAATTGGAAGCACACTAGCTTTCGGAGTGTCACTCCTTCATCAGGTGGTAGTGGAGGGCTCGATCCTAACACAGAATTTATAGCAAAAATTTACATTGTGATGTAACTGAAATTATACATTGAAAAATTGATTGTCTGTTAAGCCTTTCATCTGTTAGAATACCATGACAGTTTCACTTCTTTCATGTGTAAATCACAATACCTTTTTTTAAAAAAGTTGCATTCTCAAGTTAGCTGTTAACAATGGTGATAGCTAGACAATATGTTGAAAGTGTTAGCCCCCTCTGTTCTCTGTCTATGCCATGATGTTTAGATTGATTCTAATCTAGAAAGTGAGATAACGGAGGTTTACATGAATTCATGCAGTTTTTGAGCAAAGTACAGTGTAACCCTGCAAGTACAAATTCACCCCACAAAATATATGTGTGCATGTGGGGTCTTTGTCTGTCTGTGTGTGGGTTGGGGGTTGTGAGTGTGAGAAAGTGTATGTGTGTGTGTGTAGTGAGTGCAGAGTGTCTTAAGTCTGTGAGGGGATGCATGTGTGAGTGTGGGTGTCTGTGTGTGTGTCTGTGTATATGTGTGTCCGTGTATATGTGTGTCCGTCTGTATGCGTGTATAGGAGTGCCTGTGTGTGTGTGAGAGTGTGTGTGTAGGAGTATCTGTGTGTGTATAGTGCAATGGTGGTCACCTGTAATGTGACATGACCCCAAGGTCCCGGCTGAGGCCCGCCCTATGGGTACCGAACTTAGCTATCAGTCTCTGCTCAGCCACTTTCCTCTGCTGCCTTTCCCGAAGTCCACCTGGGAGGATGGTCACCCGAAGGTCCGAGGTCGAATGTCCTGGATCACTGAAGTGTTCCCCAACTGGGAGGGAACATTCCTGTCTGTTGATTGTTGTGCGGTGCCCATTCATCCATTGTCGTAGCCTTTGCTCGGTTTCCCCGATGTACCATGCCTCCGGGCATCCTTGCCTGCAACGTATAAGATAGACAACGTTGGCTGAGTCACATGAGTACCTGCCGTGTACATGGTGGGAGGTGTCCCCACGCGTAATAGTGGTATCTATGTCCACACTCTGACACGTTTTGCAGCGTCCACCGTGACAGGGTTGTATGGAGTTGTCCTGAGAGCCGGGCAGCTTGCTACGAACAACGATCTGTTTGAGGTTTGGCGGTTGTTTAAAGGCAAGTAGTGGAGGTGTGGGGAAGGTCTTGGTGAGGTGCTCATCCTCATTGATAATGTGTTGCAGGTCATGAAGAACATGGCGTAGTTTTTCAGCTCCTGGGAAATACTGAACAACAAAGGGTACCCTGTCAGTCGCAGCACGTGTCTGTCTCCTGAGGAGGTCATTACGGTTTCTTGCTGTGGCATGTCGGAACCGGCGGTCGATGAGTTGGGCATCGTACCCCGTTCTTGTGAAGGCATCCCTGAGTACGTCCAGGTGTCTGTCACGTTCCTTCTCATCTGAGCAGATCCGGTGTATGTGTAGGGCTTGACCATAGGGGATGGCTGTTTTAATATGTTTAGGGTGGAAGCTGGAGAAGTGCAGCATTGTGAGGTCATCTGTGGGTTTGCGGTAGAGTATGGTGCTGAGGTGTCCATCCTTGATGGAGACGCATGTGTCCAAGAATGAGACAGATAGTCGAGAGTAGTCCATGGTGAGTTTGATGGTGGGATGAAAATTGTTGATGTCACTGTGTAGTTTTATCAGTGACTCCTCGCCATGGGTTCAGAGGAAGAAAATGTTGTCAATGTACTTGGTGTATAATGTTGGTTGGAGATCCTCCGTAGAGAAGAAGTCTTGTTTGAACCTGTGCATAAAAATGTTGGCATATTGGGGTGCAAATTTGGTCCCCATGGCTGTTCCATGTGTCTGGATGGAGAATTAGTTGTCAAAGGTGAAGACATTGTGATCGAGGATAAAGCGGATGAGTTGTAGGATGATGTTTGGAGTATTTTGTTATTTCTGTTGACAAAAATGGACCGTCTAGTCAGCTAGAGATCAGGGGTGAGTCAGGAGGCTATCACAAATAATTGATTCACCTCCAAGCCTCTCACAAGTGAGCAAACATAATTTGTGCAGGAAACGTGGATATTGAATTGAAATTAACAAAGGATTAACAGCGACAAGGATTTACCAACAACGATGATGACACACACTCAGGTAAGCGTGATAACTTATGGATTGAATCTAAATTTTTTTGACAGACGGTAGGAGCTTTTACAGTTTGAATATATTATATAGAACATAGAACATACAGCACAGAACAGGCCCTTCGGCCCACGATGTTGTGCCGAACATTTGTCCGAGCTTAAGCACCCATCCATGTACCTATCCAATTGCCGCTTAAAGGTCGCCAATGATTCTGACTCTTCCACTCCCACAGGCAGCGCATTCCATGCCCCCACCACTCTCTGGGTAAAGAACCCACCCCTGACATCTCCCCTATACCTTCCACCCTTCACCTTAAATTTATGTCCCCTTGTAACACTCTGTTGTACCCGGGGAAAAAGTTTCTGACTGTCTACTCTATCTATTCCTCTGATCATCTTATAAACCTCTATCAAGTCACCCCTCATCCTTCGCCGTTCCAATGAGAAAAGGCCTAGCACTCTCAACCTATCCTCGTACGACCTATTCTCCATTCCAGGCAACATCCTGGTAAATCTTCTCTGCACCCTCTCCAAAGCTTCCACATCTTTCCTAAAGTGAGGCGACCAGAACTGCACACAGTACTCCAAATGTATCCTTACCAAGGTCCTATACAGCTGGAACATCACCTCACGACTCTTGAATTCAATCCCTCTGCTCATGAACGCTAATACACCATAGGCCTTCTTACAAGCTCTATCCACCTGAGTGGCAACTTTCAAAGATATTGAGCTAACATTTCTGATGGTGCAACCCTCATGGAACTATTCACTTTAATAGCTTGCTGTTAGCACTCTAACCACCTTTAGGATCAGACCTGCACAGGGAAGGATGCACTTTGCAATTGACAGATAGTGGAACAGATGATTGGTGATCTGTCTGGTTTCACTTGAACTGGCCAACACATTCTGATGAAGGGCTTATGCCCAAAACATCAATTCTCCTGGTCCTCGGATGCTGCCTGACCTGCTGTGCTTTTCCAGCACCACAGTCTCAACAGACACACACTGCTGTTCAGTTTCCATTGGGCACCGCGGGGATCAGACTCCCCAGTCAAGACAGAATAGTGCTGTCTTTGAATGAGTTCCCAATTAACCTAGTTTCTTTTCATTCCAAAAACTTATTCAGGGATTCCTTATGATGCTCTGTGTTCTCGGAGAAAGTGAGGACTGCAGATGGATTGTGGGAGGAAACTGGAGCACCCGGAGGAAACCCAGCAGACATGGGTCCCTGGTGCTGTGAGGCAGCAGTGCTAACCACGGAGCTACTGTACCACCCCAAATGGGGAAGCACATATCCTCATCCCAATGGCCACCTTTGTGTGTGTCTGCATCAAGCTGTGTGCAGACCTTTGGTTCACAAACACTAAATGTCACAAGGTACTGAAGTTCCTTTCACCCTGGTGCAGAGCTGGTACTGTGGTTATCGCTGCTGTCTGACAACACCAGGGACCTGTGTTTGATTCCAGCCTTGGTTGACTGGCTGTGTAGAGTTTGCACATTTCCCCTGTGTCTGTGTGGGTTCCACACAGTAAAACGATGTGCAGGTGGGACTAGATTGTGCAAACCGAAGGGTCTGTTTCCATGCTGTACATCTCTACGACTCTATTTTCATTGGATTCAAATTCCACCATCTGCCATGGTCGGATTCAAGTCAGGTCCCTGGGATATTACCTGGGTCTCTGGATTAACAGTCTCGCAACAGTTAAAAATCACACAACACCAGGTTATAGTTCAACAGGTTTAATTGGAAGCACATTAGCTTTTGGAGCGTCGCTCCTTCATCCGGTGGTTCATATGCTCCTCTGTCCAGGAATGCGAAGGCTATCTGGATTAGCCATGGTTAACAGCTGGGATATGGAGATAATGTGGGGCACTAGGTTTGGATGGGATGCCCTTTGAGGGGTCAGTGCAGAATTAACTGGCTGAGAGGCCTCTATCCGCACTGTAAAGAATTTATGTTGTGAAGGATAAGTCTGATCTTATTTCTGCAGAACACTCCAAGTAGTTGGACAATTTGTATCAGCTGTTCCTCCAGCGAAGGCTTTTAACAAAAACAGTCTTGAACACAAGTCCATCAGGCAGGGGTCAGCATGTAGCATCTTGAGAGGGTTGATTCTGTGGATAGTTTCCTGAGCAGACAGTTAAAAAGTCATTTAGCAGAACACCTATGCAGCAAGGCACAGTTTGGCTGGTTGTAGGAAGGGCACTCTGCATTAGATCCTTCATGTACACGTGGAATATCTGCACCATTGTACACTGCCCTCAAAGTGGCTGCCAGCGATGGGGGTGGGAGGCTGGGGTGAAGGGATCTCCTCAAATGTGCCTTTGCAAAGATGATCTGGAGAGAGATGTCAAGATTTGTCCCAAACAATTCCTTGACGCAGGACTCTGCGCTCCACGGGCTGGTGCCCAGGACACACTTTGAGACAAATATAACTGCCTGGCAAACCATCGACTTGCTTTGTAGTCTCTCTGAAACTAGTTCGTTTTCCAGTGATAAGGAGCTGACCTTGACCGAGTGTTGCAGACTGGTGCTTTCCAAAGTTCAAAACAACATCAAGACGGACAAACTGAAGCTTGGGACAAGGGCAGCTACTGACAAGATGTAGTGGAGAAACAGTCCTCGGGAGTGTTGCTGAACAAAGAGACCTTGGAGTGCAGGTTCATAGCTCCTTGAAAGTGAAGTCGCAGGTAGATAGGATAGTGAAGAAGGCGTTTGGTATGCTTTCCTTTATTGGTCAGAGTATTGGTATAGGAGTTTAAGAAACATTATTCCCAGTTGCATTTGAAGTGAATGGAGAGAGATCATTTGTTTGAAGCTTGTTTCAAAATCCCTGTGCCTCAGGCAAAAGTTCTACCTGTTTTGTTATTTCTGTTGACAACAATGGACTGTGGCGGTGGAGTCAGGAGGCTATCACAAATAATTGATTCACCTCCAAGCCTCTCACAAGTGAGCAAACTTAATGCCAGAAGCAACTTCAAATTTGTGCAGGAAACGTGGATTTTGAATTGAAATTAACAAAGGATTAACAGCGACAAGGATTTACCAACAACGATGATGACACACACTCAGGTACTCGTGATAACTTATGGATTGAATCTAAATTTTTTTGACAGATGATAGTAGCTTTGGAGGTTTTACAGTTTGAATATATTGAGCTAACATTTCTGATGGTGCAACTCACATGGAACTATTCACTTTAATAGCTTACTGTTAGCACTCTAAATCAACTTTAGGATCCAGACCTGCACAGGGAAGGATGCACTTTGCAATTGACAGACGGATTGGTGATCCGTCTGGTTTCATTTGAACTGGCCAGCACATTCTGATGAAGGGCTTATGCCCAAAACGTCAATTCTCCTGCTCCTCGGATGCTGCCTGACCTGCTGTGCTTTTCCAGCATCACAGTCTCAACAGACACACACTGCTGTTCAGTTTCCATTGGGCACCACGGGGATCAGACTCCCCAGTCAAGACAGATTAGTATTTTAATTGAATGAGTTCCCAATTAACCTTGTTTCTTTTCATTTCTAAAACTTATTTCTAAAACTGATGATGCTCTGTGTTATAGGAGCAAGTGAGGACTGGAGATCAGAGTCGAGAATGTGGTGCTGGAAAAGCACAGCAGGTCAGGCAGGGTCCGAGGAGACGGTACATCAACATTTTGGGCATAAAGGGCTTATGCCCAAATGTCGATTCTCCTGCTCCTCAGGTGCTACCTGACTGGCTGTGCTTTTCCAGTGCCAACCTCTTCAACTCTGATGCTCTGTGTTCAGAAATCAGAGTTTTAGAAGAACAAAGAAAATTTACAGCCCAGGAACAGGCCCTTCAGCCCTCCAAGCCTGAGCCGATCCAAATGTATTGTCTAAACCTGTCGGTCAATTTCTAAGCATCTGTATCCCTCTGCTCCTCACCTACGCATGCATCTGTCCAGACTCATCTTAAATGAATCTACCGTGCCTGCCTCAACCACGTCTGCTGGCAATTCGTTCCAGACACCCACCACCCTCTGTGTGAAGTACTTGCCGCATGTATCTCCCTTAAACTTTCCACCTCTCACCTTGAAAGCATGACCCCTCGTTATTGATACCTTCACACTGGGGAAAAGTTTGTCTCCATCCAAAAAGATATCTTTAAAAATTCTTTTTAAAAGATAATTTGGTCAGCTCACCATGTGAGAGAGTTGAATTGTTGTTTTTCATTTTTAATAGTTTCTGCTGTGTTTCTCAAAGAAGATGTGTTTATTTCTTTCCTACTGGATTGTGCAGAGATCTTTCATCAATTAAATAGTTTTGAAATATTCAAGTCTATTAAGGTGCTGGAAATGCAGAAATTAATTTTCACACAATAAAGCTCAGTTCTCTGGAGTGATACTTGACCAGGTGACTGTTTTGCCAAACACATCACAGAGAGTCTGCAGTTTGGAGCTTTATTCATGAAAGTCATATTACTTTTGATCATGTTATTAGCTTATATCTTTAACTTACTGGATAGCCCTGGGTTGGTGTAAACATGCAGCAATCAGATGTGTGAAGTGTTTTGTGGTATTTTATGTTGGAATGTCAGACCTGATCTGCCGAATGTCTTTGTTTTCAACGGATAAACTTCACACTTCCTTCTCAGTGTTTAAACTAATCACATTGGTGTCGCATTGGTAATGTCTCCAGTTTCTTCAATGCTGCTTTTAAATGATTGGACAATCACCTGATGAAGGAGCGACGCTCCGAAAGCTAGTGTGCTTCCAATTAAACCTGTTGGACTATAACCTGGTGTTGTGTGATTTTTAACTTTGGACACCCCAGTCCAACACCGGCATCTCCGAATCATCTACATACAGGTTATAGACAATAGGTGCAGCCCTTCGAGCCTGCACCGCCAACCGTTAACATCAAAGAAACTGGTTGAGATAATGCCACTTTGGATACAGTCAGGACATTGCACCAACATACTGTTTGAAGTTGTGTTTCGAGTCCTGGAGAGGTACAGCCTTCGGTCCAACTTGTCCATGCTGACCAGATACCCCAACCCAATATAGTCCCACCTGCCAGCACTTGGCCCATATCCCTCCAAACCCTTCCTATTCATATACCCATTCAGGTGCCTTTTAAATGTGGCAATTGTACTAGCCTCCACCACTTCCTCTGGCAGCCCGGCTTCCAAATAAACCTGCCAGACTATAACTTGGTGTTGTGTGATTTTTAACTTTGTACACAACACCAAGTTATAGACCAACAGGTTTATTTGGAAGCACGAGTTTTCAGAGTGCTGCTCCTTCATTACACTGGCACGTTGAAATCAAGTTGTGCTTGTTCGGCTTGGCTTTTAGCTTCCAATTTGCTAATATGAAACAACCTAAACCATTGCAAATCAGCCAGAAGAACAGAACGTAATTGTTCCTTTTCTCTCCTGGAATGGATTCCTTGGTTGATATTTGAATGATCAGTAACAGATAATGTCACAGCCGTATAGGTGAAAACAGATTCTTAGAAAAGAACAAGTAATTTTAATTAGGGTTTCCAGTTATCTGTGAGAAAGCCCATCTAAAATCAGCAAACAAAAATTATACTGAACTTCATAGTTCCGTTATTACACACCAGTACCTTTCTTGTCCACTTCAATGTTTTGATATGGTAAACAGCTTCCAAACTTGTTAATACCACGTGCTGCAAGACTGGAAACAATGTTGCAGGTTTCCTAATCGGGGCAGGAAGGTATAAAATACAAAAGAACACAGATTTTGACAACTGGCTGCCATTGCTTTCCATTACTTCTTAAACTAGCGGCATTGTCGGTGTAGTGGTTATGATGTGGAGGTGCTGGTGCTGGACAAAGTTAAAAATCACACAACACCAGGTTATTTTTTTGTAGATTAGATATGTGAACTTCAGTCAGGCGTTCAACAAGGTTCCCCATGGGAGACTGAGAACTAGCCATTTGGATACAGAACTGGCTCAAAGGTAGAAGACAGAGGGTGGTGGTGGAGGGTTGTTTTTCAGACTGGAGGCCTGTGACCAGTGGAGTGCCACAAGGATCGGTGCTGGGTCCTCTACTTTTTGTCATTTACAATAATGATTTGGATGCGAGCATAAGAGGTACAGTTAGTAAGTTTGTAGATGACACCAAAATTGGAGGTTTAATGAACAGTGAAGAGGGTTATCTCAGATTACAACAGGATCTGGACCAGATGGGTCAATGGGCTGAGAGGTGGCAGATAATTCAGATAAATGTGAGGTGCTGCATTTTGGGAAAGCAAATCTTAGCAGGACTTATACACTTAATGGTAAGGTCCTCGGGAGTGTTGCTGAACAAAGAGACCTTGGAGCGCAGGTTCATAGCTCCTTGAAAGTGAAGTCGCAGGTAGATAGGATAGTGAAGAAGTGTTTGGTATGCTATTGGTCAGAGTATTGAGTACAGGAGTTGGGAGGTCATGTTGCAGCTGTACAGGACATTGGTTAGGCCACTGTTGGCATATTGCGTGCAATTCTGGTCTCATTCCTATTGGAAAGATGTTGTGAAACTTGAAAGGGTTCAGAAAAGATTCACAAGGATGTTGCCAGGGTTGGAGGATATGAGTTACAGGGAGAGGCTGAACAGGCTGGGGCTGTTTTCCCTGGAGCGTCGGAGGAGGCTGAGGGGTGACCTTATAGAGATTTACAAAATTATGAGGGGCATGGATAGGATAAATAGATAAAGTCTTTTCCCTGGGGTGGGGGAGTCCAGAACTAGAGGGCATAGGCTTAGGGTGAGAGGGGAACGATATAAAAGAGACCTAAGGGGCAGCTTTTTCCCGCAGAGGGTGGTACGTGTATGGAATGAGCTGCCAGAGGAAGTGGTGGAGGCTGGTACAATTGCAACATTTAAGAGGCATTTGGATGGATATATGAATAGGAAGGGTTTGGAAGGATATGGGCCGGGTGCTGGCAGGTGAGACTAGATTGAGTTGGAATATCTGGTCGGCATGGACGGGTTGGACCGAAGGATCTGTTTCCATGCTGTACATTTCTATGACTCTTACTTACAGGCCCTTCGGCCCAACAAGTCCACACCGACCCACCAAAGTGCAACCCAGCCAGACCCATTCCCCTACATTTACCCTATTCACCTAACACTACGGGCAATTTAACATGGCCAATTCACCTAACCTGCACATTTTTGGACTGTGGGAGGAAATGAAAGTACCCAGAGGAAAGAGCTGAAAAATGTGTTGCTGGAAAAACGCAGCAGGTCAGGCAGCATCCAAGGAGCTGGAGAATCGACGTTTCGGGCATAAGCCCTTCTTCAGGAATGAGGAGGGTGTGCCAAGCAGGCTAAGATAAAAGGTAGGGAGGAGGGACTTGGGGGAGGGGGTTGGGAATGCGATAGGTGGAAGGAGGTTAAGGTGAGGGTGATAGGCCGGAGAGGGGGTGGGGGCGGAGAGGTCGGGAAGAAGATTGCAGGTCAAGAAGGTGGTGCTGAGTCCGAGGGTTGGGACTGAGACAGGCTGGGGGGAGGGGAAGTGAGGAAGCTGGAGAAATCTGCATTCATCCCTTGTGGTTGGAGGATTCCTAGGTGAAAGATGAGTCGTGTTGCCATGGTCTGGCGATGGAGGAGGCCAAGGACCTGCATGTCCTTGGTGGAGTGGGAGGGGGAGTTAAAGTGTTCAGCCACGAGGCGGTTGGGTTGGTTGGTCCGGGTGTCCCAGAGGTGTTCTCTGAAACGTTCCGCAAGTAGGCGGCCTGTCTCCCCAATGTAGAGGCAGCCACATCGGGTGCAGCGGATGCAGTAAATGTTTGTGGAGGTGCAGGTGAATTTGTGATGGATATTGAAGGATCAATTGGGGCCTTGGAGGGAAGTGAGGGAAGTGAGGGCGCATTTTGCATTTCTTGTGGTTGCAGGGGAAGGTGCCGGGAGTGGAGGTTGAGTTGGTGGAGGCTGTGGACCTGATGAGGGAGTCACCTTTCTGGAACGCTGATAGGGGAGGGGAGGGAAATATATCCCTGGTGATGGGGTCTGTTTGGAGGTGGCAGAAATGACGAAGGATGATACTCAGCACCGCCTTCTTGACCTGCAATCTTCTTCCCGACTTCTCCGACCCCACCCCCTCTCCGGCCTATCACCCTCACCTTAACCTCCTTCCACCTATGGCATTCCCAACGCCCCTCCCCCAAGTCCCTCTTCCCTACCATTTTTCTTAGCCTGCTTGGCACACACCCTCTCATTCCTGAAGAAGGGCTTATGCCTGAAACGTCGATTCTCCTGCTCCTTGGATGCTGCCTGATCTGCTGCGTTTTTCCAGCAACACATTTTTCAGCTCTGATCTCCAGCATCTGCAGTCCTCACTTTCACCCGGAGGAAACCCACGCAGACATGGGGAGAATGTGCAAACTCCACACAGTCACCTGAGGCGGGAATGGAACCCGGGTCTCTGGCGCTGTGAGGCAGCAGTGCTAACCACTGAGCCACCGTGCCACCAGTTATAGTCCCAGCAGGTTTATTTGAAGTACTAGGTTTCAGAGTACTGCTCCTTCATCAGGTAACTAGTAGCACTACTGCCTGACAGCACCAGGGACCCGAGCTCATTTTCAGCCTTGGGCTAGTGTGGAGTTTGCATGTTCTCCCCATGTTTGAGTGCGTTTCTGGTGGTTGCTTGGGATTCCCCCCATAGTTCAGGGACATGCAGGTTGGGTGAATACGCTGTACTAAATTCCCCTGCAGTGTGCAGGTTAGAGTGATTAACCATAACAAATGTGGAGTTGGAGGGAAAAGATGGGCAGGGGCATTTTATTTGGAGAGTCAAAGCACGCCATGCTGTCTGACCCACTCTGACCTCCAGCATTTGTTGTTTTCAGTACACATTCCAGCTTTTGCATTAATTTGCTCTTTCCAGTTAGCCTACTATTGCTTGTTAGGGATTCTAAGCTGTTCCTCAAAATTTGCTTTCCTTAATTTCAAATTCTGCTATTTCAAATTTTCTCCTATATCAGACTTTGTCCCCTGTTGATTCCCATGCAATAGCAGACACATTTATGTCTCCATGGACTTTAGCACAGCCTTCAGAAGGTTCCACATGGAAGATGGTTAAGTCGGGTTAGATCACAAGGAATTCAGGGAGGGCTAGCCAGTTAGACACAAAATTGTCTTGACAGTGGGAGAAAGAGAATGGTGGTAGAGAGTTGTTCCAACTGGAGGCTGGAAAGATCGGTGTGCTGCAAAGATCGGTGCTGGGTCCTCTGTTGTTCATTATTTATATAAATTATTTGGATAAAAATAAAGGAGGCACGATTGGTAAGTTTGCGGGTGACAGCAAAATTGGAGTATAGTGGACAGTGAAGATATTTATCTAAGAGTACAACGGGATCTTATTCAACTGGGCCAGTGGGCTGAGGAATGGCAGATGGAATTTAATTCAGATAAATGCGAGATATTGCATTTTGGTAAGACAACCAGGGCAGGACTTACACAGTTAATGGAAGGGCTCTTGGGGAGTGTTCTCAAACAGAGACCAAGGGGTCTAGGTACATAATTGTTTGAAAGTGGCGTCAGGGAGACAGGGTGGTGCATTTGGTATACTTGTCTTCATCGGTGAGAGCATTGAGTACAGGAATTGGGAAGTCATGTTTGGTGAGGCCACATTTGGAATACTATTTACAGACGACACAAAGGTTGGAGGTGTCGTTGACAGTATAGAGGGCTATTGTAGGCTGCAGCGGGATATTGACAGGATGCAGAGATGGGCTGAGAGGTGGCAGATGGAGTTCAACCTGGATAAATGCGAGGTGATGCATTTTGGAAGGTCGAATTTGAAAGCTGAGTACAGGATTCAGGATAGGATTCTTGGCAGTGTGGAGGAAGAGAGTGATCTTGGGGTACAGGTACATAAATCCCTTAAAATGGCCAGCCAAATGGGCAGGGTTGTTAAGAAAGCATATGGTGTTTTGGCTTTCATTAGCAGGGGGATTGAGTTTAAGAGTCGTGAGATCTTGTTGCAGCTCTATAAAACTTTGGTTAGACCGCACTTGAAATACTGCATCCAGTTCTGGTCGCCCTATTATAGGAAAGATGTGGATGCTTTGAAGAGGGTTCAGAGGAGGTTTACCAGGATGCTGCCTGGACTGGAGGGCTGATCTTATGAAGAGAGGTTGATTGAGCTCAGACTTTTTTCATTGGAGAAAAGGAGGAGGAGAGGGTACCTAATTGAGGTATACAAGATAATTAGAGGCATAGATAGAGTCGATAGCCAGAGACTATTTCCCAGGGCAGAAATGGCTAACACGAGGGGTCACAGTTTTAAGCTGGTTGGAGGAAAGTATAGAGGGGATGTCAGAGGCGGGTTCTTTACACACAGAGTTGTGAGAGCATGGAATGCATTGCCAGCAGCAGTTGTGGAAGCAAGGTCTTTGGGGACATTTAAGAGACTGCTGGACATGCATATGGTCACAGAAATTTCAGGGTGCATACATGAGGATCAGTGGTCGGCACAACATGTGGGCTGAAGGGCCTGTTCTGTGCTGTACTGTTCTATGTTTTATGTTCTATATTTACAATTCTGGTCACCTTGCAATAGGAAGGATGTTATTAAAGTGGAATCGGTGCAAAACAGATTTGCAAAGCTGCTACCGAGACATGGAGTGTTTGAGTTATAAGGAGAGGCTGAATCGGCAGAGATGTAGGGATGACATGGTCGAGGTTTATAAAATCATGAGGGGCAATAGATAAAGGGTGTATGTATATTGAGCAAACTGCTAGAGGAAGTAATACAGGTGAGTACAATTACAACATTTATAAGGAATTTCGACAGCTACATAGTTAGCATAGGCTTAGAGGAATATGGGCCAAATACAGGCAAATGGGACTAGTTTCTTTGTGAGTGGGAGATCATGCCTCACAGATTTGATGAAGTGACCAGGAAGGTTGATCAGGGCAGGGCAGTGAACATAGTCTATATGTATTACAGTAAGGCCTTTGATAAGGTTCCACATGGTAGGCTGCCCTTGAAGGCTAGATTACATGGAATCCAAGGTGAGCTGGCAAATTGGATACAAAATTGGTTTGATGGTAGGACGCAGAGGGTAATAGTGGAAGGATGCTTGTCAGACTGGAGGCTTGTGAGTAGTGGAGTACCTCAGGGGTCAGTGTTGGGTCCATTGCTGTTTGTTACCTATATCAATGATTTGGATGAGAATGTCCAAGGCATTCATTAATTTGCTGTTGGCACTAAACTAGGCAGCATTGTGGACAGTTAGGAAGATTATCAGAAATTGCAGCAAGACCTTGACCAGCTGGGGAGTTTATGGAGTTTAGTATGGATAAGTGTGTGGTCTTGCATTTTGGAAAGTCAAATCAAGGTAGGAATTTCACGGTGAATGGTAGGGCCTTAAGGAATGTCATGGAACAGAGGGACCTTGGAGTTCAGGTTCACAGTTCTCTGAAAGTGGTGTTCCAGGTGGACAGGGCAATGATGAAGGCTTTTGGCACACTGGCCCTCATCAGTCAGGTCATTGAGTATAGAAGTTGGGAAGTTATGTTGCTGTTATCCAGGATGTTGGTGAGACCATGCTTGGAGTATTGCGTTCAGTTTTGGTCACCTTGTTGTAGGAAGGACGTCACTAATCTAGAAAGAACGCAGAAGAAATTTACAAGGACATTGTCTGGACTCCATGGTCTGAGTTTTAGGGAGAGGTTGAACAAGCTAGAATGTTTATTTAGATTAGATTAGATTAGATTACAGTGTGGAAACAGGCCCTTCGGCCCAACAAGTCCACACCGACCCGCCGAAGCGAAACCCACCCATACATTTACCCCTTACCTAACACTACGGGCAATTTAGTATGGCCAATTCACCTGACCCTGCACATCTTTGGACTGTGGGAGGAAACCGGAGCACCCGGAGGAAACCCACGCAGACACGGGGAGAATGTGCAAACTCCACACAGTCAGTCACCTGAGGCAGGAATTGAACCTGGGTCTCTGGCGCTGTGAGGCAGCAGTGCTAACCACTGTGCCACCGTGCCATAGAGCATAGGAGACTGAGGGGGGAACCTTTTAGAGGTGTATAAGATTATGAGAGGCATGGACAGGGTAAATGCACTCAGTCTTTTTCCCAGGGTTGGAGAATGGAGGACAAGAGGACATATAAGGGAACCTGAGAGGCAACTTTCTTACACAGAGGGTGATGTGCATATGGAATGAGCTGCTAGCGGAAGTGGTGGAGGCATAAACATTAATAACATTTAAAAGGCATTTAGACAAATACATGGATAGGAAAGGATTAGAAGGATATGAGCCAAGTGCAGGGAAATGGGGTTATGGAGGTCAGACATTTTGGTCAGCATAGACCAATTTGGGCCAAAAGACATGTCTCCGTGCTGTAGGACTCTATGACTCGCGTTCATTTTAAGAAACCTGGTCAGCATGGACAAGTTGGGCCGAAGGGTCTGTTTCCATGTTATGTGACTCTACGTCTCAAGGCATACTGACGTTGCCACCCAGGAAAGTGCTGTCTCCAAAGACCACCAATGACTGCACGTTGTTCAGCACCTTTCCCGAATCCTCAGGTATTGGAGTAGTGCATGTCCAAAGACAGCAAGACCTGAACGATAGCCCTAGATTTGTGATGACAAGTGACAAGTAGCATTTGTCCCACACATGTGCCAGGTCATGATCATCTTAGAACAAGAGACAATATGTGACCTTTGGCATTTGATGGTTGCATCATTAAAGGGGGTGAAAGTGAAGACTGCAGATGCTGGAGATCAGAGTCGAGGAGTGTGGTGCTGGAAAAGCTGGCCAGGCAGCATCCGGGGAGAAGGAGAATCAAGTATAAGCTGATGAAGAGCTAATACTCAACACGTCGATTCTCCTGCTCCTTGGATGCTGCCTGACCGTCTGTGCTTTTTCAGCACCACCTTCTTTGACTCAGCATCATTGAAGCCCACCTCCCAATCACTATCTCGGGGTTACCATTGATCAGAAACGGAAGTGAACACTGCTGGCCATATAAGTACTGTGCCTCCAAGAGCAGACTCATGAGCATCTGCAACAAGTTTGAACTGGCCTCAGGATACAAGGTAACTCAAGGCAGCAGCAATGTCATATTAGCACACAGAACATAGAACAATACAGTGCAGAACAGGCCCTTTGGCTCACAATGTTGTGCTAAGGATTAATCCTAATATAAAATATAATAACTTAACCTACGCACCCCTCATTTCACTGCTATCTATGTGCATGTCCAGCAGTTGCTTAAATGTCCCTAATGAAATGTAGGGGGTGATGGATTCTCTGGGGAACGTAGCACGAACAGCCAAGTTTCTGGTATTGAGACTGGCTCTAATGCAACGAGAGGGGTATGTTGGCTTCCAAGAGATCAACTGTGTTAGGGGAGTCTGAAGGCCAAGGGACAGACAGACGTTTCTGTGGCCAGCAGAGAAAAAGCAGAATGGTGCATTGTTTCCCTAGTGCCAGGATCAAGGATGTCTCAGAAAGGGTGCAGAATGTTCTCACGGGAGAGAGGGGCCAGCAAGAGGTCATTGTCCACATTGGAATCAACGATAAACCTAACTCTCCTGGTAATATCCTCCCTCAGCACCCTGGAAAGGGTACAGAGGAGATTTACTAGGATGTTGCCTGGTATGGAAGGAATGTCTTACGGGGAAAGGCTGAGGGTCTTGAGGCTGTTCTCGTTAGAGAGAAGAAGGTTGAGATGTGACTTAATAGAGACATACAAGATAATCAGAGGGTTAGATGGGGTGGAGAGGGAAAACCGTTTTCCAAGTATGAGGACGGCAAACACGAGGGGACACAACTTTAAAAAGTGAGGGGAGATAGGTATAAGACAGATGTCAGAGGTAGTTTATTTACTCAGAGTAGTAAGGGCATGGAATGCTTTGCCTGCATCGGTAGTAGATTCGCCAAGTTTAAGTGCATTTAAGTCGTCATTGGACAGGCATATGGACGTACATGGAATAGTGTAGGTGGAATGGGCTTCAGATTAGTATGACAGGGCGGCGCAACATCGAGGGCCGAAGGGCCTGTACTGCGCTGTAATGTTCTATGTTCTATAGGAAGGGAAAAGGTTGAGATTCTGAAGGGAGATTACAGAGAGGCAGAAATTTAAAAAGGAGGTCCTCAAGGGTAGTAATATCTGGATTTCTCCCAGTGCTACGAGCTAGTGAGGGCAGGAATAGGAGGATAGAGCAGATGAATGCATGGCTGAGGAACTGGTGTATGAGAGAAGGATTCTCATTTTTGGATCATTGGAATCTCTTTTGGGGTAGAAGTGACCTGTACAAAAAGGACAGATTGCACCTAAATTGGAAGGGGATTAATATACTGGCAGGGAGATTTGCTAAAACTGCTTAGGAGGATTTAGACTAGCAAGTTGGGGGGGGGGGGGGGGGGGGGGGGGGGTGGGACCCAGGGAGATAGTGAGGTAAGAGATCAATCAGAGCTGAAAATGTGTTGCTGGAAAAGCGCAGCAGGTCAGGCAGCATCCAAGGAACAGGAGAATCGACGTTTCGGGCATAAGCCCTTCTTCAGGAAGGCTTATGCCCGAAACGTTGATTCTTCTGTTCCTTGGATCCTGCCTGACCTGCTGCGCTTTTCCAGCAACACATTTTCAGCTCTGATCTCCAGCATCTGCAGCCCTCACTTTCTCTCCTAAGAGATCAATCTGAGACTGGTACAGCTGAGAACAGAAATGAGTCAAACAGTCAGGGCAGGCAGGGACAAGGTAGGACTAATAAATTAAACTGCATTTATTTCAATGCAAGAGGCCTAACAGGGAAGGCAGATGAACTCAGGACATGGTTAGGAACATGGAACTGGGATAACATAGCAATTACAGAAACATGGTTCAGAGATGGGCAGGACTGGCAGCTTAATATTCCAGTATACAAATGCTACAGGAAGGATAGAAAGGGAGGCAAGAGAGGAGGGGGAGTGGCATTTTTGATAAGGGATAGCATTACAGCTGTGCTGAGGGAGGATATTCCCAGAAATACATCCAGGGAAGTTATTTGGGTGGAACTGAGAAATAAGAAAGTGATGATCACCTTATTGGGATTGTATTATAGACCCCCTAATAGTCAGAGGGAAATTGAGAAACAAACTTGTAAGGAGATCTCAGCTATCTGTAAGAATGTTTCGGAGATGCCGGTGTTGGACTGGGGTGTATAAAGTTAAAAAGGTGACGGACACCTGGAAGTACTCAAGGATGCCCTCACAAGAACGGGGCACAATGTTCAACTCATCGACCGCCAGTTCCGACGTGCCACAGCAAGGAACCGTAATGACCTCCTCAGGAGACAGACATGGGCTGCAATTGACAGGGTACCCTTCGTTGTTCAGTACTTCCCAGGGGCTGAAAAATTACGCCATGTTCTTCGTGACCTGCAACACATTATCAATGGAGATGAGCACCTCACCAAGACCTTCCCCACACCTCCACTACTTGCCTTTAAACAACTGCCAAACCTCAAACAGATCATTGTTCGTAGCAAACTGCCCGGCTCTCAGGACAACTCCATACAACCCTGTCATGGTGGACGCTGCAAAACGTGTCAGATTGTGGACATAGATACCACTATTACATGTGGGAACACCTCCCACCGTGTACATGGCAGGTACTCATGTAAGGAGAAAGTGAGGTCTGCAGATGCTGGAGATCAGAGCTGGAAATGTGTTGCTGGAAAAGCGCAGCAGGTCAGGCAGCAGGTAACTCAGCTAACTCAGCCAACATTGTCTATCTTATACGTTGCAGGCAGGGATGCCCGGAGGCATGGTACATTGGGGAAACTGAGCAAAGGCTACGACAACGGATGAATGGGCACCGCACAACAATCAACAGACAGGAGGGTTCCCTCCCAGTTGGGGAACACTTCAGTGATCCAGGACATTCAGCCTCGGACCTTTGGGTGACCATCCTCCAAGGTGGACTTCGGGACAGGCAGCAGAGGAAAGTGGCTGAGCAGAGGCTGATAGCTAAGTTCGGTACCCATAGGGAGGGCCTCAACCGGGACCTTGGGTTCATGTCACATTACAGGTGATCACCATTGCACTACACACACATACACAGATATTCCTACACACACACACACTCTCACATGCACACGGACACAGATACACACAGACGCGCACACAGACACCCACACACACCCTTATAGACACACAGACTCCCACACATGCACCCCCTCACAGACTTAAGACACTCTGCACTCACTACACACACACACACACACACACTTTCTCACACTCACAACCCCCACCCCAGACAGACACACACACACAGACAGACAAAGACCCACATGCACACATATATATTGTGTGTGGTGAATTTTTTTGGTACAAAGTTACATTGCACTTTGCTCAAAAACCACAGAGATTCATGTCGAACTCTGAGCTCAAAAACTGCATGAATTTATGTAAAACTCTGTTATCTCACTTTTTAGATTGGAATCAATCTAAACATCAGGTCATAGACAGAGAACACAGGGGACTAACACCTTCAACATATTGTCTAGCTATCACCATTGTTAACAGCTAACCCGAGAATGCAACTTTAAAAAAAAGGGTTTTGTGATTTACACATGAAAGAAGTGAAACTATCACTGTATTCTAACAGAAGAAAGGCTTAAAAGACAATCAATTCTTCAATGTATAATTTCAGTTACATCACACTGCAAATTTTTGCTATAAATTCTGTGTTCCGATCGAGCCCTCCACAATCACCTGATGAAGGAGCGTCGCTCCGAAAGCTAGTGTGCTTCCAATTAAACCTGTTGGACTATAACCTGGTGTTGTGTAATTTTTAAATCTGTAAGAATAATAGGGTAGTTATGGTAGGGGATTTTAACTTTCCAAACATCGACTGGGACTGCCATAGTGTTAAAGATTTAGATGGAGAGGAATTTCTTAGGTGCATACAAGACAATTTTCTGATTCAGTATGTGGATGTACCTACTAGAGAAGGTGCAAAACTTGACCTACTCTTGGGAAATAAGGCAGGGCAGGTGACTGAGGTGTCAGTGGGGGAGCACTTTGGGGCCAGTGACCATAATTCTATTCGTTTTAAAATAGTGATGGAAAAGGATAGACCAGATCTAAAAGTTGAAATTCTAAATTGGAGGAAGGCCAATTTTGACGGTATTAGGCAAGAACTTTCGAAAGCTGATTGGAGGCAGATGTTTGCAGGTAAAGGGACAGCTGGAAAATGGGAGGACTTCAGAAATGAGATAACAAGAATCCAGAGAAAGTATATTCCTGTCAGGGTGAAAGGGAAGGCTGGTAGGTATAGGGAATGCTGGATGACTAAAGAAATTGAGGGTTTGGTTAAGAAAAAGAAGGAAGCATATGTCAGGTATAGACAGGATAGATCGAGTGAATCCTTAGAAGAGTATAAAGAAAGTAGGAGTATACTTAAGAGGGAAATCAGGAAGGCAAAACGGGGACATGAGATAGCTTTGGCAAATAGAATTAAGGAGAATCCAAAGGGCTTTTACAAATATATTAAGGACAAAAGGGTAACTAGGGAGAGAATAGGGCCCCTCAAAGACCAGCAAGGCGGTCTTTGTGTGGAGCCACAGAGAATGGGGAGATACTAAATGAATATTTTGCATCAGTATTTACTGTGGAAAAGGATATGGAAGATATAGACTGTAGGGAAATAGATGGTGACATCTTGCAAAATGTCCAGATTACAGAGGAGGAAGTGCTGGATGTCTTGAAACGGTTAGAGGTGGATAAATCTCCAGGACCTGATCAGGTGTACCCGAGAACTCTGTGGGAAGCTAGAGAAGTGATTGCTGGGCCTCTTGCTGAGATATTTGTATCATCGATAGTCACAGGTGAGGTGCCGGAAGACTGGAGGTTGGCAAATGTGGTGCCACTGTTTAAGAAGGGCGGTAAAGACAAGACAGGGAACTATAGACCGGTGAGCCTGACTTCAATGGTGGGCAAGTTGTTGGAGGGAATCCTGAGGGACAGGATGTACATATATTTGGAAAGGCAAGGACTGATTAGGGATAGTCAACATGGCTTTGTGCATGGGAAATCATGTCTCACAAACTTGACTGAGTTTTTTGACGAAGTAACAAAGAAGATTGATGAGGGCAGAGCAGTAGATGTGATCTATATGGACTCCAGTAAGGCGGTCGACAAGGTTTCCCATGGGAGACTGATTAGCAAGGTTAGATCTCATGGAATACAGGGAGAACTAGCCACTTGGATACAGAACTGGCTCAAAGGTAGAAGACAGAGGATGGAGGTGGAGGGTTGTTTTTCAGACTGGAGGTCTGTGATCAGTGGAGTGCCACAAGGATCGGTGTTGGGTCCTCTACTTTTTGTCATTTACATAAATGATTTGGATGCGAGCACAAGAGGTACAGTTAGTAAGTTTGCAGATGACACCAAAATTGGAGGTGTAGTGGACAGCGAAGAAGGTTATCTCAGATTACAACAGGATCTTGACCATATGGGTGAACGGGCTAAGAAGTGGCAGCTGGAGTTGAATTCAGATAAATGTGAGGTGCTGCATTTTGGGAAAGCTAATCTTAATGTATATTGCATCCTCTGCACCCGATGTGGCCTCCTCTATATTGGGGAGACAGGCCGCCTACTTGCGGAGCGGTTCAGAGAACACCTCTGGGACACCCGGACCAACCAACCCAACCACCCTGTGGCTCAACATTTCAATTCCCCCTCCCACTCCACCAAGGATATGCAGGTCTTTGGACTCCTCCATCGTCAGACCACAACAAAACGACGGTTGGAGGAAGAACGCCTCATCTTCCACCTAGGAACCCTCCAACCACAAGGGATGAACTAGGATTTCACCAGTTTCCTCATTTCCCCTCCCCCCACCTTGTCTCAGTCAAATCCCTCAAACTCAGCACCGCCTTCCTAACCTGCAATCTTCTTCCCGACCTCTCCGCCCCCATCCCAGTCTGACCTATCACCCTCACCTTGACCTCTTTCCACCTATCACATTTCCGACGCCCCTCCCCCAAGTCTCTCCTCCCTACCTTTTATCTTAGCCTGCTGGACAAACTTTCCTCATTCCTGAAGAAGGGCTTATATACGAAACGTCGATTCTCCTGTTCCTTGGATGCTGCCTGACCTGCTGCGCTTTTCCAGCAACACATTTTCAGCTCTGATCTCCAGCATCTGCAGCCCTCACTTTCTCCTCAAAGATTTCAACCTACTGCGAATCCTCTTACAAGGATGCCTTCCTTGAAGAAGCTCTCTTCCTCCCTCTACAAAGATTTCAGTGAGTCCCTCTCTCACTGCACCCCCCAGGTCATCTCCTCTGCCCTGAAGCTCTTCAGCCACATTCTCAAACAGACTCGCTACCACAGCCACATCTTCCTCAGCACCTGCCTACGGAACCGACTGATCCCGCACGGACTCCGGACTACGTTCCGACCAACAAAACTTGGACCCAACCAGGACAACCAATACCTACAACTAATCCGAAGCCTCCAGCAACAGACCTCCCTCTGGATCCTCCGCTTCACGCTTGCAGCCATGCGCCGCTACCTACATTCCCTGCAGTCAGCCCTCCCCAGCTCAGGACAACACTCTCACAGACCTGCAAAGGACCTCTACTGTTCTTCATCCACAGAAAGATCCATAAACTAAACAAACAGTTCTACCGAGCCATATCGGAAATTAAAGACAGTAAGTACCAAAAACTTTCATGTACTTACCCCCACACTCCGGATTCCTCAACTCACCATCCCTCCAGACCTACCCCTCTCTGAGGGTGAATCTTCCATCGGCCTCCGAAATCAGTCCAGCGCCAGAACACACGCGCCCGCTACATTGCCCGCGGCAATAGCCGCCGCGGATGATGACGCCACTTCCGCCCCCACCGACCTCGCAGCCTCCGCGATCGCCTCCCAGACAACCGCATCCGCGATAGCTGCTCAGACAACCGCCTCCGCGATCTTCGCCCAGACAACCACCTCCGCGATCGCCTCCCAGACAAACGCCTCCACGATCGCTGCTCAGACAACCCCCTCCGCGATCGCCTCCCAGACAACCGCCTCCGCGATCGCCTCCAAGACAACCGCCTCCGCGATCGCTGCTCAGACAACCGCCTCCACGATCGCTGCTCAGACAACCACCTCCGCGATCGCTGCTCAGACAACCGCCTCCGCGATCGCCTCCCAGACAACTGCCTCCGCGATTGTCGCCCAGACAACCGCCTCCGCGATCGCCTCCCAGACAACCACTTCCGCGATCGCCTCCCAGACAACCGCCTCCGCGATCGCTGCTCAGACAACCCCCTCCGCGATCACCACCCAGACAACCGCCTCCGCGATCGCCTCCCAGACAACCGCCTCCGCGATCGCCGCCCAGACAACCGCCTCCGCGATCGCCTCCCAGACAACCGCCTCCGCGATCGCTGCTCAGAGAACCGCCTCTGCGATCGCCTCCCAGACAACCGCCTCCGCGATCGCTGCTCAGACAACCGCCTCCGCGATCGCTGCTCAGACAACCGCCTCCGCGATCGCCTCCCAGACAACCGCCTCTGCGATCGCCGCCCAGACAACCGCCTCCGCGATCGCCTCCCAGACAACCGCCTCCGCGATCGCTGCTCAGACAACCGCCTCCGCGATCGCCTCCCAGACAACCGCCTCCGCGATCGCCTCCCAGACAACCGCCTCCGCGATCGCTGCTCAGAGAACCGCCTCTGCGATCGCCTCCCAGACAACCGCCTCCGCGATCGCTGCTCAGACAACCGCCTCCGCGATCGCTGCTCAGACAACCGCCTCCGCGATCGCCTCCCAGACAACCGCCTCTGCGATCGCCGCCCAGACAACCGCCTCCGCGATCGCCTCCCAGACAACCGCCTCCGCGATCGCTGCTCAGACAACCGCCTCCGCGATCGCCTCCCAGACAACCGCCTCCGCGATCGCCTCCCAGACAACCGCCTCCGCGATCGCTGCTCAGACAACCGCCTCCGCAATCGCTTCCCAGACAACCGCCTCCACGATCGCCTCCCAGACAACCGCCTCCGCGATCGCTGCTCAGAGAACCGCCTCCGCGATCGCTGCTCAGACAACCGCCTCCGCAATCGCTGCTCAGACAACCGCCTCCGCGATCGCTGCTCAGACAACCGCCTCCGCGATCGCTGCTCAGACAACCGCCTCCGCAATCGCTTCCCAGACAACCGCCTCCACGATCGCCTCCCAGACAACCGCCTCCACGATCGCCTCCCAGACAACCGCCTGCGCGATCGCTGCTCAGACAACCGCCTCCGCGATCGCTGCTCAGACAACCGCCTCCGCGATCGCCTCCCAGACAACCGCCTCCGCGATCGCCGCCCAGACAACTGCCTCCGCGATCGCTTCCCAGACAACCGCCTCCGCGATCGCTGATCAGACAACCGCCTCCACGATCGGTGCTCAGACAACCGCCTCCGCGATCGCTGCTCAGACAACCGCCTCCGCGATCGCTTCCCAGACAACCGCCTCCGCGATCGCTGCTCAGACAACCGCCTCCGCGATCGCCGCCCAGACAACCGCCTCCACGATCGGTGCTCAGACAACCGCCTCCGCGATCGCTGCTCAGACAACCGCCTCCGCGATCGCTGCTCAGACAACCGCCTCCGCGATCGCTGCTCAGACAACCGCCTCCACGATCGCTGCTCAGACAACCGCCTCCGCGATCGCTGCTCAGACAACCGCCTCCACGATCGCTGCTCAGACAACCGCCTCCGCGATCGCTGCTCAGACAACCGCCTCCGCGATCGCTGCTCAGACAACCGCCTCCGCGATCGCCTCCCAGACAACCGCCTCCGCGATCGCTGCTCAGACAACCGCCTCCGCGATCGCCTCCCAGACAACCGCCTCTGCGATCGCCTCCCAGACAACCGCCTCTGCGATCGCCGCTCAGACAACCGCCTCCACGATCGCTGCTCAGACAACCGCCTCCGCGATCGCCTCCCAGACAACCGCCTCCGCGATCGCCGCTCAGACAACCGCCTCCGCGATCGCCTCCCAGACAACCGCCTCCGCGATCGCCTCCCAGACAACCGCCGCCGCGATCGCCGCCCAGACAACCGCCTCTGCGATCGCCTCCCAGATAACCGCCTCCGCGATCGCCTCCCAGACAACCGCCTCCGCGATCGCCTCCCAGACAACCGCCTCCGCGATCGCCTCCCAGACAACCGCCGCCGCGATCGCCGCCCAGACAACCGCCTCTGCGATCGCCTCCCAGACAACCGCCGCCGCGATCGCCGCCCAGACAACCGCCTCTGCGATCGCCTCCCAGACAACCGCCTCCGCGATCGCCTCCCAGACAACCGCCTCCGCGATCGCTGCTCAGACAACCGCCTCCGCGATCGCCTCCCAGACAACCGCCTCCGCGATCACCGCTCAGACAACCGCCTCCGCGATCACCGCCCAGACAACCGCCTCCGCGATCACCGCCCAGACAACCGCCTCTGCGATCGCCTCCCAGACAACCGCCTCCGCGATCGCCTCCCAGACAACCGCCTCCGCGATCGCCTCCCAGACAACCGCCTCCGCGATCGCCTCCCAGACAACCGCCTCCGCGATCGCCTCCCAGACAACCGCCTCCGCGATCGCCTCCCAGACAACCGCCTCCGCGATCGCCTCCCAGACAACCGCCTCCGCGATCGCCTCCCAGACAACCGCCTCCGCGATCGTCGCTCAGACAACCGCCTCCACGATCGCCTCCCAGACAACCGCCTCCGCGATCGCCGCTCAGACAACCGCCTCCGCGATCGACGCCCAGACAACCGCCTCCACGATCGCCGCCCAGACAACCGCCTCCGTGATCGCCGCCCAGACATCCGCCTCCGCGATCGCTTCCCAGACAACCGCCTCCGCGATCGCCTCCCAGACAACCGCCTCCACGATCGCCATGAAGACAATCGCCGACAGATTCGCGACCCCCGCGGCTATGGGGAATAACTCTGTCTCTGTGATCGCCGCAGCCACTTCCGCCCCCAGTGACGTTACTAACCTCCACGACCACAACGCCGCATGTGTCTCCGCCCCTTCGCCGATCTCCATCACCACGCCCAACCCCGCCCCCACGCCGATCTATGTCCCCGCCCCCAGGCCTAACCCCGCCCCCACACCCAGCTCCAGCCCCACACCAGGTCCTAGCTCCCAGCCCTGCCGCGTTTTCACTATCCCTCCAGACCTACCCCTCTCTGAGGATGAAAGATCAGTCCTCAGCAGAGGCCTCACCTTTATTCCCCTACGCTCTCGGATTAACGAGTTCAACACACGGCGTGACATCGAACAATTCTTCCGCCGCCTTTGCCTCCGCGCCTACTTGCACCTCCACACACATCATCTATTGCATCCTCTGCACCCGATGTGGCCTCCTCTATATTGGGGAGACAGGCCGGCTACTTGCGGAGCGGTTCAGAGAACACCTCTGGGACACCCGGACCAACCAACCCAACCACCCTGTGGCTCAACATTTCAATTCCCCCTCCCGCTCCACCAAGGATATGCAGGTCTTTGGACTCCTCCATCGTCAGACCACAACAACACGATGGTTGGAGGAAGAGCGCCTCATCTTCTGCCTAGGAACCCTCCAACCACAAGGGATGAACTCGGATTTCACCAGTTTCCTCATTTCCCCTCCCCCCACCTTGTCTCAGTCAAATCCATCGAACTCAGCACCGCCTTCCTAACCTGCAATCTTCTTCCTGACCTCTCTGCCCCCACCTCAGTCTGACCTATCACCCTCACCTTGACCTCTTTCCACCTATCACATTTCCGACGCCCCTCCCCCAAGTCCCTCCTCCCTACCTTTTATCTTAGCCTGCTGGACAAACTTTCCTCATTCCTGAAGAAGGGCTTATGTCCGAAACGTCGATTCTCCTGTTCCCTGGATGCTGCCTGACCTGCTGCGCTTTTCCAGCACCACATGTCCAACCAGGACTCTCGCCCACCCTCTGACGACCCCTTCTCCCGCCTCCAACACGCCCCATCCACCTGGACATCCCGTGCTGGCCTCCTATCTGCCCTCGACCTCTTCATAGCCACCTGAACTCCCCCACCCCTCCCACCCCACTCCAACCTCACACCCTCGGAACGCGCAGCCCTCCACTCCCTCCGCTCCAACCCCAACCTCACTATCAAACCGGCAGACAAGGGAGGCGCGGTAGTAGTTTGGCGCACCGACCTTTACACCGCTGAGGCCAAACGCCAGCTCGCAGATACCTCCTCCTACTGCCCCCTTGACCATGACCCCATCCCCCACCACCAAATCATCATCTCGCAGACCATCCATAACCTCATCACCTCAGGGACCTCCCATCCACCGCCTCCAACCTCATAGTCCCACAACCCCGCACCGCCCGTTTCTACCTCCTGCCCAAAATCCACAAACCTGACTGTCCCAGCCGACCCATTGTCTCCACGTGCTCCTGCCCCACGGAACTCATCTCCGCATGCCTCGACACGGTCCTGTCCCCCTTAGTCCAAGAACTCCCCACCTACGTTCGTGACACCACACATGCCCTCCACCTCCTCCATGATTTTCGCTTCCCCGGTCCCCAACGCCTTATCTTCACCATGGACATCCAGTCCCTGTACACCTCCATCCCCCATCATGAAGGACTCAAAGCCCTCCACTTCTTCCTTTCCCGCCGTACCAACCAGTACTCTTCCACTGACACCCTCCTTCGACTGACTGAACTGGTCCTCACCCTGAACAACTTCTCTTTCCAATCCTCCCACTTCCTCCAAACGAAAGGAGTAGCCATGGGCACCCGCATGGGCCCCAGCTATGCCTGCCTCTTCGTAGGATATGTGGAACAGTCTATCTTCCGTAACTACACTGGCCCCACCCCCCATCTTTTCCTCTGCTACATCGATGACTGTATCGGCGCCGCCTCGTGCTCCCACGGAGGAGGTTGAACAGTTCATCCACTTCACCAACACCTTCCACCCCGACCTCAAATTCACCTGGACAGTCTCAGATTCCTCCCTCCCCTTCCTCGACCTTTCTATTTCTATCTCAGGTGACCGAATCACACGGACATCTACTACAAACCGACCGACTCCCACAGCTACCTGGACTACACCTCCTCCCACCCTGCCCCCTGTAAAAATGCCATCCCATTCTCCCAATTCCTTCGTCTCCGCCGCATCAGCTCCCAGGAGGACCAGTTCCAAAACCGTACAACCCAGATGGCCTCCTTCTTCAAGGACCGCAATTTCCCCCTTGATGTGGTCGACGATGCCCTCCACCGCATCTCTTCCACTTGCCGCTCCTCCCCCCTTGAGCCCCGCCCCTCCAACCGCCACCAGGACAGAACCCCACTGGTCCTCACCTACCACCCCACCAATCTCCATGTACAGCGCATCATCCGCCGTCATTTCCGCCACCTCCAAATGGACCCCACCACCAAGGATATATTTCCCTCCCCTCCCCTATCAGCATTCCGTAAAGACCACTCCCTCCGTGACTCCCTCGTCAGATCCACACCCTCCACCAACCCAACCTCCACTCCCGGCACCTTCCCTTGCAACCGCAGGAGGTGCAAGACTTGCGCCCACACCTCCCCCCTCACCTCCCTCCAAGGCCCCAAAGGAAACTTCCATATCCGGCACAGATTCACCTGCACCTCCACACAAATCATCTATTGCATCCTCTGCACCCGATGTGGCCTCCTCTATATTGGGGAGACAGGCCGCCTACTTGCGGAGCGTTTCAGAGAATACCTCTGGGACACCCGGACCAACCAACCCAACCACCCTGTGGTCAACACTTCAACTCCCCCTCCCACTCCACCAAGGATATGCAGGTCTTTGGACTCCTCCATCGTCAGACCACAACAACGCGACGGTTGGAGGAAGAACGCCTCATCTTCCGCCTAGGAACCCTCCAACCACAAGGGATGAACTCGGATTTCACCAGTTTCCTCATTTCCCCTCCCCCCACCTTGTCTCAGTCAAATCCATCAAACTCAGCACCGCCTTCCTAACCTGCAATCTTCTTCCTGACCTCTCCGCCCCCACCCCAGTCTGACCTATCACCCTCACCTTGACCTCTTTCCACCTATCGCATTTCCAACGCCCCTCCCCCAAGTCCCTCCTCCCTACCTTTTATCTTAGCCTGCTGGACAAACGTTCCTCATTCCTGAAGAAGGGCTTATGCCCGAAACGTCGATTCTCCTGTTCCCTGGATGCTGCCTGACCTGCTGCGCTTTTCCAGCAACACATTTTCAGCTCTGATCTCCAGTATCTGCAGACCTCACTATCTCCTTATACACTTAATGGTAAGGTCCGAGGGAATGTTGCTCAACATAGAGACCTTGGAGTGCAGATTCATAGCTCCTTGAAAGTGAAGTCGCAGGTAGATAGGATAGTGAAGAAGGCGTTTGGTATGCTTTCCTTTATTGGTCAGAGTGTTGAGTACAGGAGTTGGGAGGTCATGTTGCAGCTGTACTACCGCACCTCCCTTGTCTGCCGAGAGGTGCGAGGGAGGAGCGAAGAACTTCTGGGGAGTTTTTAAGTGGGTGAGATCTAACCAACTTAAAAACTCCCCTGAAGTCCTTCACTCAGGGTAGTTGCGTGTTCCTCCTGCAGAATGTGGCAGGTGAGGGACATTTGCGGGAAGTGCACCCAACTCCAGCTCCTCGAAAACTGAGTTGGGGAACTGGAGCTGGAGCTGGATGAACTATGGATCATCCAGGAGGCTGAGGGGGTAATTGAGAGGATATACAGGGAGGTAATCACTCCCCAGACACAGGATAAGGACAGCTGGATTACTGTCAGGGGCAGGAAAGGGAACCGACGGTCAGAGCAGAGATCCCCTGTGGCCGTTCCCCTCCTGGGAAATCTCCTCTGTGCCCTTTCCAAAGCTTCCACATCCTTCCTATAATGCAGCAACCAGAGCTGAGTGCAATACTTCAAGTGCAGCTACACTAGAGTCTTGTACAGCTGCAGCATGACCTCACAGCTCCAAAACACAATCCCTCTACCAATAAAAGCTAACACACTGTACACCTTAACAATCCTATCAACCTGCTCCTCTGATGCTGCCTGACCTGCTGTGCTTTTCCAGCACCACTCTACTCTTGACTCCAGCATCTGCAGTACCCACTTCCGCCTAGTGAAAAAGATACCCTCAGGTCTTTTAAGTCTTTCTCCTCTCACCTGAAAAATATGCCGCATTGTTTTCAACTCTCCCAATCTGGGGAAACAACCTTTGCCATTCACTTTATCTATGCCCCTCATGATTTTGTAAACCTCTTTAAGGTCACCTCTCAACCACCTATGCCAGTGAAAAAAGTCCCAGACTATTCTCTCCTTAGAATTCAAATCTGTAGTCCTGGCAACATCCTTGTAAATCTTGTCTGAACCCTCTCCAATTTAATAATATCCTTCCTTTAGCAGTGTGACTCGAACTATACACAGTACTTCAAAACGCATCAAAGTGTCCTACAACCTCAACATAATGTCCCAACTCCTCATAAAAAAATGAAAAAAACTGCAGACACTGGAAATCAGAAACTAAAACAGAATTTGTTGGAAAATCTCAGCAGGTCTGGAGTATCTGTGGAGAGAAATCAAAATTAACATTGTGCCCTTCTTCAGAACTGATGGTAGATAGGTAAAAGTTATTTTTTGTCCAGAAGTTATGATGGGGGAGGGGGTAAGGAGTAAATAATAAGTGGAGATAGAGGTCAAAGAGAGATAAGATCAGTTGGATAGAAAAAAGAGGGAAAAATAACAGTCAGCCTAGGAGAGTGAATAGCTGCTAATGGGGACAATCAATGACTGACAATGGGATGGGTGTAATAGCAGTGCATGTGATAAGAATGCTGGGCTAAGGACATGGGAAAAGGTGCCTCAGGATCCAAAGTTGTTGAACCTCAATATTGAGTCCAGAAGGCTGTAGAGTTAACAGGTAGATAATGAGGTGCTGTTCTTCCTGCTTCTGCTGAGTCTCGTTAGAGCATTGCAGCAAACCCGAGACAGAGAAGTTGGCCAGGGAACAAGGTGGTGTCAGGAGTGAAGGACGAGTGGACCAAGGTGAGCCAGAGGGAACAGACCATGCAGAAAGCTAACAAGATTTTCATTTGATTTGATTATTATTGTCACATGTACCTAAGTGCAGTGAAAGGATTTGTTTTGCAAGCAGCACAGACAGGTCATAACATACAAGGACATACAGATCATAGGGTTATTAGACAGTGAGGCATACAAGGTTACAGCTGCACAGGAGGTGCACAAAAGCAAGATCAATATTTGGTTTGGAATTAGAGAGAGGTCCATTCAGCAATCTAAAAACAGCAGGGAAGAAGCTGGTTTTCAACCTGTTGGTACAAGTGCATAAGCTTCTGTATTTTCTGCCCCACGGAAAATGAGGGAAGAGAGTGTTACCGGGGTGGGGGGAGGGGTCTCTGCTGATGATGAAGAGAATGTTACCGGGGTGGGAGGGGTCTCTGATGGTGTTTGAAGAGAGTGTTACCGGGGTGGGAGGGTTCATTGCTGATGATGAAGAGAATGTTACTGGAGTGGAAGGGATCTGTGATGATGATGAAGAGAGTGTTACCGGATGGGAGGGGTTTCTGATGATGTTCGAAGACAGTGTTACCGGGGTGGGAGGGGCCTCTGATGATGTTCGAAGTCAGTGTTACCGGGGTGGGAGGGGTCTCTGATGGTGTTGGAAGACAGTGTTACCGGGGTGGGAGGGGTCTCTGATGATGATGAAGAGAGTGTTACCGGGGTGGGAGGGGTCTCTGATGATGGTGAAGAGAGTGTTACCGGGGTGGGAGGGGTCTCTGATGGTGTTGGAAGACAGTGTTACCAGGTGGGAGGGGTCTCTGATGTTTTTGCCAGCCTTTCTGTGGCAATGAGAAGTGTAGGAGGCTGACTTTTGTGGTGGCCTGAGGTGTGTACGCTTTTTGGTAGTGTCCTACGGTAGTGGGCAGAGCAGTTACCGTATCAGGCAGTTATACATTCGTATAAAGTGCTCTCTTTGGTGTTTCTGCAAATGTTGATAAATGTCCTTTTGGACATGCCGAATTTCCTAAGCCTGCAGACGATAAAAGGCATTGTTGTGCCTTCTTGACCACTGCATCTTTGCGGGAGATCCAGGGAGATTTTATGCTGTATGACCCTGTGATTCCATAAACATGAGAGTTTCTAGGAATTTGGTGCTTTCAATCCTCCCCACATCATCTCCATTGATATAGACCGGGGCGTGGTCCTCCTCCTTTCTTCCTGAAGTGAATAGTCAGTTCTTTTGTTTTGCTGACACTGTTATCTTTGCAACACAACACCTCGCATTCTATCTCCTTCCTATATTCTGACTCGTCATGGTTTGATATCTGACCTACAACGGTGATGTCATCAGCAAACATGTAGGTGGCATTCATACGAAATTTGACCACACAGCCATGGGTGCACAGGGAGTACGGTAGGGGGCTGAGTACATATCCTTGCAGGGATTATCATGGAGGAGGAGCTGTTGTCTATCTTCACTGATTGTGGTTTGCAGTTCAGGACGTAGTTGCAGAGGGCACAGCTGAGACCTAAGTCTCAGAGTTCTGAGGTTACTGTAGTCATGGATATGTTCACTGAGCTGGGAAGTTCATTTGCAGACATTTTTAACCCCTAGCGATCAATGGGGTGACAGATGTCGCAGTCGGATCGCCCATTTTTAACCCCTGTCTAGGTGACATCTTCAGTGCTTTGGAGCCTCCTGTGAAACGCGGCTGTACTGTGTCTTCTGCAATTTATTTGATTTTAGTTCTGCTGCTTTCGGTTGCCAGTTCCAGTTATTCATTGTAGTGGCCAGTATACTGAGTCTAGGTCAATGTGTTTGTTGACTGAGTCCGTGGCTGAGTGCCATGCTTGTAGAAATTCTCTGGCTGTCCTGTTTAGCTTGTGCTATAATCATTGTGTTGTTCCTGTCGAATTTGTGGTCCTTGTCATCTGTGTGTATGGTTACTGGGGACAGCTGGTCGTGGCATTTAGTGGCTAGCTGGTGTTCATGGATGCGGATTGGTAGTTGCTGCCTATTTGCCCTATAAAGTGTTTTGTGCAGTCTTTGCATGGAATCTTGTAAATTCCATTTGTCTTACACATGATGGGTATTGGGACTTTTATTTTGGTGAGACGTGTTTAAATTGTAATCATGTGTATGAACCAAATAAATTCCAGAAGACACAGTACAGCAACACTTCCCAGGAGACTCCAAGTCACTGAAGATGTCACCTAGGTAAGGGACAAAACATCTGCAAATCAACTTCCCAGATCGGCGAACATACCCACAACTATGACAACTAGCACCGAGCTACAAATCTTTACACAAACCTTGAGTTTTGAGGTTAGATTGGTTGGGATTATAGTGTTGAAGATGGGGCTATAATTAATAATGTAGGAGCCTGACATAGGTATTGTATTATCCAGATGTTCCAGGGATGGGTGTAGGGCCACGGAAATGGCATCCGCTGTGGACCTGTTTCATCGGTAGGCAAATTGCAGGGAATCAAGGCAGGCTGGGAGGCTACAATTGATGTGGGCCATGACTAACCTCCCCAAGCACTTCATAATTATTGAGGTCAGAGCTACTGGGTGGTAGTCATTGATGCACGTTCTATGAGTTTTCTTTGCAACTGGTATGATGGTGGTTTACAGATTGTAGGAAAGGGAGTCTTTAGATGTCAGCAAATACTTATCTGATATCTGAAGCAGTGACTGAGGGAGCAAGTACATCGGGGGCTCTCGGGGAAGGTGACTTCACACCACTTATATTCTGATCGAACTGAAAATAAAAAGTGTTGAGTCCATTAGGGAAGGTTGTGTTTTTGATTACTATTTTGCTCTGCTTCATTTTGTACCCCGTTATTTCATGTCGGCCTTGACAGAGGTGACAGGTGCCTGTGTGGTTAGTTTGGAACTCTAACTTGGTCCAGTCTTGCCTCTTGGAATTTCTAATGGCCTTGTGGAGGTCATATCTGGATTTACTGGAAAGCTCTGGGTCATCTGATTTGAATGGTGCACACTTGGCCTTTTGTAGGCAATGGATTTCCTGTTTCATCCAAGGTTTCTGTGTGGGGGACAAACGGATTGACTTCTTTAGCACGCAGTCCTCGACACACTTGCTAATGAAGTCTATGATGGTAGTGTCATTTTCGTCTAGGATGTTTGCTGAATTCTTGAATGTGGTCCAACTCACCAATTCCAACAAGGAGGGGAGGGGAACATGTGTCTGGTGGTGGCCTCCTTGGAAGTGACAGAAATGGTGGTTAATGATCCTCTGAACATGGATGCTGGTGGGTTGGTAGGCGAGGATAAGGGGAGCCCTATTGTTCCTTTGGAAGGAAAGACAGGGAGTTAAGACAGAAGAGTGGGAGATCAGCCAGACTCAGCTAAGGGCCCTGTCAACAATGGTGCTGAGGATTCTTCGGTTGAGGAAGCAGGTGGACATTTCAGAGGCCACCTTGTCACAGTTGGCATTATCAGAACGGGTATGGTGGAGATGGAGGAACTGGGATAATAGAGTTTTTACAGGAAGTAGGGTGCGAGAATGTATAGTCACGATAATTGTGGGTGTCAGTGAGTTTGTAGTGAGTATTGGTGGTCAGCCTAAACCCAAAAATAGCAACAGAAATGTTGAGATAGGGATGGAAGATGAAGGCTTTTGCCCGAGACGTCGATTTTCCTGCTTCTCGGATCCTTCCTGACCTGCTGCAGGACCAGCACCTGACCAGCACCACTCTAATCTAGACTCTGATTTCCAACATCTGCAGTCCTCACTTTTGCCACGGGAGGAATCCCATCGGATTCGGCGAAGGTGAGAGCCAGGTGGAAATTGGAATTCTGGACATGAGAAGGAAACAGTGCCAATAATATCATTGATATACCAGAGAAAGAGTTGTGGGTGGGGGCTGGAATAGAACTGCAACACTGAATGTTCCACGGACCCCACAAAGAGACAGACATGAAAGGATATGGAAGATATAGACTGTCGGGGAATAGATGGTGACAGCTTGCAAAATGTCCAGATTACAGAGGAGGAAGTGCTGGATGTCTTGAAACGGTTAGAGGTGGATAAATCCCCAGGACCTGATCAGGTGTACCCGAGAACTCTGTGGGAAGCTAGAGAAGTGATTGCTGGGCCTCTTGCTGAGATATTTGTATCATCGATAGTCACAGGTGAGGTGCCGGAAGACTGGAGGTTGGCAAATGTGGTGCCACTGTTTAAGAAGGGCGGTAAAGACAAGCCAGGAAACTATAGACCGGTGAGCCTGACCTCAGTGGTGGGCAAGTTGTTGGAGGAAATCCTGAGGGACAGGATGTACATGTATTTGGAAAGGTAAGGACTGATTAGGGATAGAGCTGAAGCTCTATCCTAAGGAAGGGCTCATGTCCGAAACGTCGATTCACCTGCTCCTTGGATGCTGCCTGACCTGCTGTGCTTTTCCAGCAACACATTTTCAGCTCTGATCTCTAGCATCTGCAGTCCTCACTTTCTCCTCCTGATTAGGGATAGTCAACATGGCCTTGTGCGTGGGAAATCATGTCTCACAAACTTGACTGAGTTTTTTGAAGGAGTAACAAAGAAGATTGATGAGGGCAGAGCAGTAGATGTGATCTATATGGACTTCAGTAAGGCGGTCGACAAGGTTCCCTATGGGAGACTGATTAGCAAGGTTCGATCTCATGGAATACAGGGAAGACTAGGCATTTGGATACAGAACTGGTTCAAAGGTGGAAGACAGAGGATGCTGGTGGAGGGTTGTTTTTCATACTGGAGGGCTGTGACCAGTGGAGTGCCACAAGGATCGGTGCTGGGCCCTCTACTTTTTGTTATTTACATAAATGACTTGGATGCGAGCATAAGAGGTACAGTTAGTAAGTTTGCAGATGAGACCAAAATTGGAGGTGTATTGGACAGCAAAGAAGGTTACCTCAGATTACAACAGGATCTGGACCAGATGGGCCAATGGGCTGAGAAGTGGCAGTTGGAGTTGAATTCAGATAAATTGAGGTGCTGCATTTTGGGAAAGCAAATCTTAGCAGGACCATGCACTTAATGGTAAGGTCCTAGGGAGTGTTGCTCAACAAAGAGACCTTGGAGTGTAGGTTCATAGCTCCTTGAAAGTGGAG
This sequence comes from Chiloscyllium plagiosum, assembly GCF_037043375.1. Classification (NCBI taxonomy): domain Eukaryota; kingdom Metazoa; phylum Chordata; class Chondrichthyes; order Orectolobiformes; family Hemiscylliidae; genus Chiloscyllium; species Chiloscyllium plagiosum. Next base: position 182,794,695 of record NW_028270139.1, read on the forward strand.
TTGCAGGTAGATAGGATAGTGAAGAAGATGTTTGATATGCTTTCCTTTATTGGTCAGAGTATTGAGTACAGGAGTTGGGAGGTCATGTTGCAGCTGTACAGGATACTGGTTAGGCCACTGTTGGAATATTGTGTGCAATTCTGTCTCCTTCCTATCGGAAAGATGTTGTGAAACATGAAAACGTTCAGAAAAGATTTACAAGGATGTTGCCAGGGTTGGAGGATTTGAGCTACAAGGAGAGATTGAATAGGCTAGGGCTGTTTTCCCTGGAGCGTCGAAGGCTGAAGGGTGACCTTATAGAGGTTTACAAAATTATGAGTGGCATGGATAGGATAAATAGACAAAGTCTTTTCCCTGGGGTCGGGGAGTCCATAACTAGAGGGCATAGGTTTAGGGTGAGAGGGTTTGGAGGGATATGGGCCGGGTGCTGGCATGTGGGACGAGATTGGATTGGGATATCTGGTCGGCATGGACATGTTGGACCAAAGGGTCTGTTTCCATGCTGTACATCTCTTTGACTCTATAACCCAAAGGCGTTTTACTCATACATGAGGAATAAGAGAATGCTCAGGGTGAAGTAGGGCCGATCAGGGATAGCGGAGGGAACTTGTGCATGGAGTCTGAGCAGAAAGGGAAGCCCTAAATGAGTTTTTTGCTTCGGTTTTCACCAAGGAAATGGAACTTGTTGTAAATGAAAACTTAGAGGAGCTGGGACACAGTCTTGACCAGATCAAGATTGATGAAGTTGATGGGCTAGAAATTCTGGAAACCATTAAGATTGATAATCCCCAGGGCCAGACCAGATTTATCCTTGGTTGCGCCAGGAAGTGAGAAAGGAGGTTTCTAAGCTGCTGGTGAGGATATTTGCCTCCTCACTCTCCACGGGAGTCGTACTGGAGGATTGGAAGGAGGCGAATATTGTTCCACTTTTCAAAAAGGGTAATAGGGAAATCCCTGGCAATTACAGACCAGTCAGTCTTACGTCTGTGGTCAGCAAAGTTAGAACATAGAACAGTACAGCACAGAATAGGCACTTCAGCCCACGGTGTTGTGCCGACCATTGATCCTCATGTAAGGTAAACCTCATGTACGAACCCTCAAATTTCTGTGACCATATGCATGTCCAGCAGTCTCTTAAATATCCCCAATGACCTCGCTTCCACAACTGCTGCTGGCGACGTATTCCATGCTCTCACAACTCTCTGCGTAAAGAACCCACCTCTGACATCCCCTCTATACTTTCCGCCGAACAGCTTAAAACTATGACCCCTCATTTTAACAATTTCTGCCCTGGGAAAAAGTCTCTAGCTATCAACTCTATCTATGCCTCTCATTATCTTGTACACCTCAGTTAGGTCCCCTCTCTTCCTTTTTTTTTCCCAATGAAGAAAGTCCGAGCTCAGTCAACCTCTCTTCATACGATAAGCCCTCCAGTCCAGGCAGCATCCTGGTAAACCTCCTCTGAACCCTCTCCAAAGCATCCACATCTTTCCTATAATAGGGCGACCAGAACTGGACGCAGTATTCCAAGTGCGGTCTAACCAAAGTTTTATAGAGCTGCGACAAAATCTCATGGCTCTTAAATTCAATCTCCCTGTTAATGAAAGCCAAGTTGTGGAAGGAATTCTGAGGGATGGGATTTATGACTATTTGGCAAAGCATAGTGTGATTATAGGCATTCAGCATGGCTTTGTGAGGGGCAGGTCATGCCTCACAAATCTTATTGAGTTCTTTGAGGAGGTGACAAGCCAGGTCGACGACGGTCGAGCAGTGGATGTGGTGTATATGGATTTCAGCAAGGCATTTGATAGGCTTCCCCACAGTAGGCTCATTCATAAAGTCAGGAAGTATGGGATACAGGGAGATGTGGCTATCTGGATTCAGAATTGGTTGGCTGACAGAAGGCAAAAAGTGGTTGTAGATGGAAAGTGTTCTGCCTGGAGGACAGTGTTGAGTGGGGTCCCTCAGAGCTCTGTTCTTGGACCTCTGCTCTTTGTAGTTTTTATAAATGACTTGGATGAGAAGGTTAAAGGGTGGGCTGGTAAATTTTCAGATGACACAAAGGTTGGAGGTGCCATCGATAGTATAGAGGGCAACTGCAGGCTGCAGCGCGACATAGACAGGATGCAGAGCTGGGCTGAGAAATGGCAAATGGAGTTCAACCTGGATAAATGCGAAGTGATGCATTTTGGAAGGTCGAACTTGACTGCTGAATATCGGATTAAAGACAGAATTCTTGCCAGAGTGGCGGAACAGAGGGATCTGGGTGTGCAAGTACATAGATCCCTTAAAGTTGCCACCCAAGTGGATAGGATTGTTAAGAAAGCATATGGTGTTTTGGCTTTCATTAACAGGGGGATTGAGTTTAGGAGCCAAGAGGTTTTGCTGCAGCTCTACAAGTCCCTGGTGAGACCACACTTGGAGTGTTGTGTCCAGTTCTGGTCGCCCTACTATAGGAAAGATACAGAGGCTTTGGAGAGGGTGCAAAGAAGGTTTAGCAGAATGCTGCCTGGACTGGAGGGCTTGCCTAATGAAGAGAGGGCTTTTGTCTGATGAAGGGCTTTTGCCCGAAACGTCAATTTCGCTGCTCCTTGGATGCTACCTGAACTGCTGAGCTCTTCCAGCACCACTAATCCAGAACCTAATGAAGAGAGGTTGACTAAGCTCTGAATTTTGTCTCTGGAAAGAAGGAGGAAGAGAGGAGAACTGATCGAGGTGTACAAAATAATGAGAGGAATAGATAGAATCAATAGCCAGAGACTTTTCCCCAGGGCAGGATTGACTGGTACGAGAAGTTATAGTTTGAAGATATTAGGAGGAAGGTATAAAGGACATCGGAGGTAGGTTCTTTACGCAGAGAGTTGTGAATGCATGGAATGCGTTGCCAGCGGTGGTGGTGGAAGCGAAGTCATTGGGGACATTTAAGCAATTGCTGGACATTCACATGGATAGCAGTGAGTTGAGGGGTGCGTAGGTTAAGTTACTATATTTTACATTAGGATTAAGTCTCGGCACAATATCGTGGGCTTATGGGCCTGTTCTGTGCTGTACTTTTCTATGTTCTATGCCTCTCATGATTTTATAAACCTCTATAAGGTCACCCCTCAGCCTCCGCTCCAGGGAAAACAGCCCCAGCCTATTTGGATTCTCACTATAGCTCAAACCTTCCACCTCTGACAATATCCTCATAAATCTTTTCTGAGCCCTTTCAAGTTTCAGAGCATCCTTCGTATCGGAGGGAGACCAGAATTGCACCTGACTATTTTATTGACTCAATTAAATGAAAATGAAACTTAATTGATTAAATGATTATTGCTTATGAAGCTAACCGTATCTCATTCTAATCCCAGCTGGAACTTCACGTGGATTTACAGGCTGAATCATGTCACATTCAAATTGCCTCCTAACAGCTCCTTTTTTCAGCCCCTTGACCGAAAGCCAACAAATGCTGATCAGCCATTTACTTTATTGTCCACCACCATTGATATTGGCCAGATGTCCTGCTTAGCATCGTAAAGGTGGGTGGTTATACCATCTGTAGTAATCGATCCTTTATTCCAGGTGTTTATTACCCCAATTGCTAAATCTAGCTTTCTGAAGGTGTAGACATGTTCAGCATGGAAACAAATCCTTGATCCAACTTATTCATGCTGACCAGATATCCTAACCTAATCTAGTCCCATTTACCAGCACTTGGCCCATATCCCTTTAAACCCTTCCTATTCATTTACCCATCTAGATGCCTTTTAAATATTGTAATTGCACTAGCCTCCACCACTTTCTCATTCCATACACACACCACCCTTTGTGTGAAAAAGTTATCCCTCAGGGCCTTTTTAAACCTTTCCCCTCTCACTTTAAACCAATGCCTTCTATTTTGGAACTCCCCTACCCTGTGGAAAAGGCCTTGTCTATTTATCCTATCCATGCCCCTCATGATTTTATAAACTTGTATAAGGTCACCCCTCAGCCTCCGACACTCCCAGGGAAAATAGCTCCAGCCAGTTGATAAGGCTGTTAAGAAGGCAAATGGTGTTTTGGCTTTCATTAGCAGGGGGATTGAGTTTAAGGGCTGCAAAGTTTTGATGCAGCTGTGTAAAACCCTGGTTAGACCACATTTGGAATATTGTGTCCAGTTCTGGCTGCCTCATCAGAGGAAGGACACAGATGCTTTAGGGAGGGTGCAGAGGGATTTACCAGGTGCTACCTGGGTTGGAGGGCTTGTCTTATGAAGAGAGGTTGAGTGAGCTAGGGCTGTTCGCACTGGACAGAAGAGGAAGTGAGGTGACTTGATAAAGGTGTGCAAGGTAATGAGAGGCATGGACAGAGTAGATAGCCAGAGACTTTTCCCCAGGGCAGAAATGACTGACACGAGGGTCATAATTTTAAGGTGATTGGAGGAATGTATAGGGGAGATGTCATAAGACGGTTCTTTACACAGAGAGTGGTGGGTGTGTGGAATGCACTGCCAGCGGTGGTAGTCGAGTCAGAGACATTAGGGACATTTAAACGACTGCAGGACAAGCACATGGATAGCAGTAAATTGAAAGGTGTGTAGGCTAGGTTGATCTTAGATTAAGGTAAATGCATGGCATAACATTGTGGGCTGAAGGGCCTGTACTGTGCTGTACTGTTCTATGTTCTGTATTCTATTCAGCCTCTCTCTGTCACACAAACCCTCCAATCCTGGCAGTAAAGGATGCAGCTGTGTAAAACCCTGGTTAGACCACACTTGGAATATTGTGTCCAGTTCTGGCTGCCTCATCAGAGGAAGGACACAGATGCTTTAGGGAGGGTGCAGAGGGGATTTACCTTTACTGAACCCTTTCAAGTTTCTACTGCCACCCCTTTTGCTCCTTTCTTACATGGTAACTGAGACAGATCAGCTTTATGACTAATAACATTTGAATTATAATTAGGGCATGGGAGATAATCCAGATCCATGAGTGTATTTGTATGCTGGAGCGCTAAATCCACAATCCTCCCACTAGGCAGGTCAATACGCTCTTTTAAGACTCAACTTTGTTGCTGTAAGAGTGAACTTGGTTAACAAGTTTTGAGAAGGTTTGTAGCTCAGCTTGAGGTTCTGGAGTTAAGTTTGCTCACTGAGCTGGAAGGTTCATTTTCAGATGTTTCATCACCATATTAGGTAACATCATCAATGAGCTTCCAGTGAAGCACTGGAGTTTGTGACCCACTTTCTATTTATGTGTTTAGGTTTCCTTGGGTTGGTGATGTCAATTCCTGTGATGATGTCAGTTCCTGTGGAGAAGCAATTTCTTGTTCTTTTTCTCAGAGGGTGGTAAATGGGGTGAACTGAGGTGACCAGGTTCCATGTATCCTTTGAGCCTGTTCCTGAATCACTGCTAGGTGTTCAGGTAGGAAGGGGATATCATAAGAACACTGGCTCAAATACTGTGTCAAATTATCCTTTCAATTCTCCATGACCTGTAGGTCAACTCTGCCTTTCTTGTATATTTCTGCTAATGCCACTTTCCCTATTCTTGCTGGTACTTGTGGATCAAGGCATACAGTGTGATTGGCTATGAAGCTTCATTGATTTGTCTCGTATTGAAAATTCTACTGCCCTGTAGAAAATTAAAACTCACACAACACCAGGTTATAGTCCAACAGGTGTAATTGTACTCCACAAACACCTGATGAAGGAGCGGTGCTCTGAAAGCTAGTGCTTCCAATTAAACCTGTTGGACTATAACCTGGTGTTGTATGATTTTTAACTGTACACCCCAGTCCAACACCAGCATCTCCAAATCAGAGAAAAGCAAGTCTGGGGCAGTCGACTGGGACAACGCATCCATCTTAGGACAAGCCAAACAGAGACACACACAAGAATTCCTAGAAGCATGACATTCCAACTGGAATTCTAACAATTAGCACATCGAGTTAGACCCCATCTACCACCCCCTGAGGAAAACAACAGGAAATAACATCACCACATGAAATAACATCACCAACCCAAAGAAACCCAAACATATAAATAGAAAGTAGGAATCATGTACACTGCTTCGCCTAAGGCCCACTGATGATGTTACCTAGTAGGGTGACAAACGGTCTGTAACTGAACCTCCCAGCTCAGCGAACAAACCTACATCCAGAACCTCAACCTGAGCTACAAATCTTCTCAAAGCTCGCTAAGACAAGACAGGCTCAAGCATAAAACTTTGAAGGGAGTAGTGGAGCAGAAGATTTGATTAGATTAGATTCCCTACAGTGTGGAAACAGGCTCTTCGGCCCAACACGTCCACACCGACCCTCCTAAGAGTAACCCTCTGACGAATGCACCTAACACTATGCGCAATGTAGCATGGCCAATTCACCTGACCTACGCATCTTTGGACTGTGGGAGGAAACTGGAGCACCCAGAGGAAGCCCACACAGACATGGGGAGATGTGAAAACTCCACACAAACAGTCTCCTGAGGCTGGGATTGAACCCGGGTCCCTGGTGCTGTGAGGCAGCAGTGCTAACCACTGAGTCACTGTCATTGGGGTTCACCTGCAGAAGTCTCCGAAAATAACCAGGCAAATTGAAACAGCTTTCAACAAATCTCAGGCTGAAGCATCAGCAACAATCTTCAGTCAGAAGTGCTGAGTGGATGTTCCATCTCAGCCTTCTCCAGTGGTCCTCAGCATCACAGATACCAGTTCTCAGCCAATTTGATTCCCTCCACGTGATATCAAGAAACAGTTGGAGACACCGGATACTGCAAAGGCAATGGGCCCTGACCACATTCTTCAATAGTACTGAAGACGTGTGCTCCCGAACTTGCCATTCCCTCGCCAAGCTGTTCCAGTAGTGTTACAACACTGGCATCTACCTGACAATGTGGAAATCTGCCCAGGTATACCCTGTACACAAAACGCAGGACAAACCCAACCCGGCCAATTACTTTCCATCCTCAGTAAACTAATGCAAGGGGTCATTAACAGAGCAATCAAGCAGCACCTCCTCAGCAATAACCTGCTCAGTGACACCCAGTTTGGGTTCCATCACGGCTACTCAGCAATTTTGACGGTATTAGGCAAGAACTTTCGAAAGCTGATTGGAGGCAGATGTCCGCAGGTAAAGGGACGGCTGGAAAATGGGAAGCCTTCAGAAATGAGATAACGAGAGCCCAGAGAAAGTATATTCCTGTCAGGGTGAAAAGGAAGGCTGGTAGGTATAGGGAATGCTGGATGACTAAAGAAATTGAGGGTTTGGTTAAGAAAAAGAAGGAAGCATATGTCAGGTATAGACAGGATAGATCGAGTGAATCCTTAGAAGAATATAAAGAAATTAGGAGTATACTTAAGAGGGAAATCAGGAAGCAAAACGGGGACATGAGGTAGCTTTGGCAAATAGAATTAAGGAAAATCCAAATGAATTTTACAAATATATTAAGGACAAAAGGGTAACTAGGGAGAGAATAGGGTCCCTTAAAGATCAGCAAGGCGGCCTTTGTGTGGGAGCCACAGAAAATGGGGGAGATAATAAATGAATATTTTGCATCAGTATTTACTGTGGAAAAGGATATGGAAGATATAGACTGTAGGGAAATAAATGGTGACAGCTTGCAAAATGTCCAGATTACAGAGGAGGAAGTGCCGGATGTCTTGAAACGGTTAGAGGTGGATAAATCCCCAGGACCTGATCAGGTGTACCCGAGAACTCTGTGGGAAGCTAGAGAAGTGATTGCTGGGCCTCTTGCTGAGATATTTGTATCATCGATAGTCACAGGTGAGGTGCCAGAAGACTGGAGGTTGGCAAACGTGGTGCCACTGTTTAAAAAGGGTGGTAAAGACAAGCCAAGGAACTATAGACTGGTGAGCCTGACCCCGGTGGTGGGCAAGTTGTTGGAGGGAATCCTGAGGGACAGGATGTACATGTATTTGGAAAGGCAAGGACTGATTCGGGATAGTCAACATGGTTTTGTGCGTGGGAAATCATGTCTCACAAACTTGATTGAGTGTTTTGAAGAAGTAACAAAGAAGATTGATGAGGGCAGAGCAGTAGATGTGATCTATATGGACTTCAGTAAGGCGTTCGACAAGGTTCCCCTTGGGAGACTGGTTAGCAAGATTAGATCTCATAGAATACAAGGAGAACTAGCCATTTGGATACAGAACTGGCTCAAAGATAAAAGACAGAGGGTGGTGGTGGAGGGTTGTTTTTCAGACTGGAGGCCTGTGACCAGTGGAATGCCACAAGGATTGTCATTTACATAAATGGTTTGGATGTGAGCATAAGAGGTACAGTTAGTAAGTTTGCAGATGACACCAAAATTGGAGGTGTAGTGGACAGCGAAGAGGGTTACCTCAGATTACAACAGGATCTGGACCAGATGGGCCAAAGGGCTGAGAAGTGGCAGATGGAGTTTAATTCAGATAAATGCGAGGTGCTGCATTTTGGGAAAGCAAATCTTAGCAGAATTTATACACTTAATGGTAAGGTCCTAAGAAGTGTTGCTGAATAAAGAGACCTTGGAGTGCAGGTTCATAGCTCCTTGAAAGTGGAGTTGCAGGTAGATAGGATAGTGAAGAAGGCGTTTGGTATGCTTTCCTTTATTGGTCAGAGTATTGAGTACAGAAGTTGGGAGGTCATGTTACGGGTGTACAGGACATTGGTTAGGCCACTGTTGGAATATTGCGTGCAGTTCTGGTCTCCTTCCTATCAGAAAGATGTTGTGAAACTTGAAAGGGTTCAGAAAAGATTTACAGGGATGCTGCCAGGGTTGGAGGATCTGAACGACAGGGAGAGGCTGATCAGGCTGGAGCTGTTTTCTCTGGAGCGTCGGAGGAGGCTGAGGGGTGACCTTATAGAGGTTTACAAAATTATGAGGGGCATGGATAGGATAAATAGGTAAAGTCTTTTCCCTGGGGTGGGAGAGTCCAGAACTAGAGGGCATAGGTTTAGGGTGAGAGGGGAAAGATATAAAAGAGAACTAAGGGGCAACTTTTTCACGCAGAGGGTGGTACGTGTGTGGAATGAGCTGCCAGAGGATGTGGTGGAGGCTGGCGCAATTGCAACACTTAAGAGGCATTTGGATGGGTATATGAATAGGAAGGGTTTGGAGGGATATGGGCCGGGTGCTGGCAGGTGGGACTAGATTGGGTTGGGATATCTGGTCGACATGGATGGGTTGGAACGAAGGGTCTGCTTCCGTGCTGTACATCTCCATGACCTCATTCCAGCCTTGGGTCAAACATGGACAAAAGAGCTGAATCCCAGAGGGGAGAGGAGAGTGACAGCCTTTGATATCAAGGCTGCATTTGACTGAGTGTGGCATCAAGGAGCCCTGGCAAAACTGGACTCACTGGGTGTCAGGGTTCAAACACTCCGCTGGTTAGAATCATACCTGACACAAAGGAAGATGGTTGTGGTTGTGGAGGGTCTGTCATCTCAGCTCCAGGGCATCTCTGCAGGGGTTCCTCAGGGTAGTGTCCTAGGCCCAACCATTCCCAACCCAACTTAGGAACACCACCACCTGCAAGTTCCCCTCCAAGCCCCTCACCACCCTGACTTGGAAATGCACTACTGTTCCTTCACAGTCGTTGGGTCAAACTCCTGGAATTCCCTCCCTACTGGCATTTTGGGTCAATCCACAGCAAGTGGACTGCAGCGATTCAAGAGAACAGCCTACCACCATGTTCTCAAGTGCAAATAGGGATGGGTTATCAGTGCTGGCCAGCCAGCGACACCCAAGTCCCGCAAATGAATAAAAAAATCTCGGGGTCATGGTTTGAAGATTGTCAATAAAAGATCTAGGAGTGAGATAAGCAGAACCTTCTTTACTTTGAGAGTTAGTAGAATTTGGAACGTGCTGCGTGGGAGAATGGAGGCAGATTCCATTGGAGGTTTCAAACAGCTGGATATGTATTTGAGAGTGATGCAGTTAGAGGGCTGCGGAGATAGGGCTGGATGGTGGGACTAGCTGGGTAGCTGTATTAGGAGCTGGTACAGACAGGATAGATGGCATGACGTTCTTCTGAACTGAAGATTCTATGATTCTATTAGTGTTGTGTATATATGTCAGAACCACGAGCTGACAACCAGTTAATCTGTGGTTCCTTTATTGTGAAACATTGAATAAATATTCATTTGTTATCCTCATTAAACTGCCTTAGACTTTCCTGTGTCTGTTCAAGCACCAATGGTGCTTACAGACATCATTCCTACTAGCATCATCTGAGATGTTTTTCCTGAACTTAATTCATTTACTAATGGTTACTGAATGACTCTCCAATACAGTGGGCAGATTTTGGATCAGTTTTGTTTGGCTCTGATTGGCATTTAGTTCCATGCTTTGAATTCTTTGCTCTTCAGTTATGATTTTCTTAAGTTGGGGGCTCAGTATCAGATGTTCTGATCCAGGGCTGCTAGATTTGTGGAATTAGCCTTAAGATCTAATTTTCCTTGAAAAGCTCAGGGTGTGACCACTGAGTGCTGCACCCCACTATCGAACTGAGCTGCTACAGTCATCATTTGAGTAATAAAGGTCATGTATCGGTATCTGGTGTGGGATGAACCACTTGGGCAGGCTGATACAGGAAATGTATACGACTACAGGCACTAACTCACGTTGTACATTATAGTATTTTATTATCATTGATTAAGACTAGACCGTTCGTCAGTCTAAGACTCATACTCAGACATGGACGTGGCAAGTTGTTTGGCGGTGCAGTTGGAATGATAACTGTCAGGTAGGGGATCGTCTGTGGTCTTTATTGTGGAAGGAGGTGACGTTGTAGTGACATTTATTTCGTCGGGGTGGGTTTCCCCTATCCATCCATCATCACTGTTCCCCCATTGACGGACAAGTACAAGTGATTGAAAAGGTTTCAAATGTCCTTTCTCACATTTTTTTGGAGGGGAATTTAGGGTCTGGCAAAAGCCATTACCCATCCCATGTAAACACACCTTTCCTATTCACAAATAAATTCAAACTCCTCTTCAAAATCTGTTCTCCTATGGTCATGTTCAGCATTCCATTCTGCTTTGGTTGAGGTAACACCAGAGTTCCTCTCACATTGAGCTACCAATCACTGCTTCCACAGCCAGGAACAATCGTCCCTCAAGGGTTAAAGTGGTGGCCAGCCTTCCACAAATTGAATAAAGAGCTGCCCCAGTTGTCACTGTTCTGTTGGCATTAGTTCTGTAGCTCAGAATCAATTGTGTTGAGCTTCAGCTGTGATGAGGTCTTCACCTGCCTTCTAACTTTCATATCCAAACAGGCCCGTGTCCTTGGTCATAATAATCACAAACTGTTTGAGCCTTTTAGACGTAATTCCAGGCTTGTCAGGTGCTACTTTAACCGTTACCTTCACATCAGCTCTCAGTACCTTTACTTGGTTGGTCATAGCATCTTGTTCGAGGTCGCGGATTTTCTGCTGGTCTTTGACCTGCTGTCTTGGCCCATTCAACTGTTTGCAGAATTGTCTTCTAAATGGTTTCACTCTCTGTCTCACTGGTCCTACCCTGTTACAATGTTCCCTGGCAATCTCATAGCCCTTCTTGTCATTAACTCATATGGAGTTAATGTAGTCATTCCGCTTCTTGTTGCTCCGAGTCCCATCAGGATACTGAGAATTAGATCTGCCCATCCTTTCCATGTCGTAGAGTCACAGAGTCCTCCAGCAGGAAGAAAGGCCGTTTGACCCAGACTGGCCCATGCCAACCAGAATGTCCTTCCACACTAACACCATTTCCCTGTACTTGGCCCATATCCTTCTAAGGAACAGGAGAATCGACGTTTTGGGCATAAGCCCTTCTTCAGGAAGGCTTATGCCCGAAACGTCGATTCTCCTGTTCCTTGGATACTGCCTGACCTGCTGCGCTTTTCCAGCAACACATTTTCAGCTCTGATCTCCAGCCCTCACTTTCTCCCCATATCCTTCTAAACCTTTCCTATCCATGTATTTGTTCAAATGCCTTTTAAATGTTGTTAATGTACCCACCTCAACAACTTCCACTGGCAGCTCATTCCACATTCCTGATACATTGTATCATCCTCCATCTTTTCCACCACCTCCAAACAGACCCCACCACCAGGGATATATTCCCCTCCACATCCCTGTCAGCGTTCCAGAGAGACCACTCCCTCCGTGACTCCCTCGTCAGGTCCACACCCCCCACCAACCCAACCTTCACTCCCGGCACCTTCCCCTGCAACCGCAAGAAGTGAAAAACTTGCGCCCACACCTCCCCCTGAGACCCCAATGGATCCTTCCATATTCGTCACAAATTCACCTGCACCTCCACACATATCATTTACTGTATCCGTTGCACCCAATGTGGCCTCCTCTACATTGGGGAGACAGGCCGCCTACTTGCAGAACGTTTCAGGGAACACCTCTGGGACACCCGAGCCAATCAACCCAACCGTCCCATGGCTGAACACTTTAACTCCCCCTCCCACTCCGCCAAGGACATGCGATGGAGGAGGCCAAGGACCTGCCAGACCATGGCAACACGACGCCTGGAGGAAGAGCGCCTCATCTTCTGCCTAGGAACCCTCCAACCACACGGGATGAATGTAGATTTCTCCAACTTCCTCATTTCCCCTCCCCCCACCGTATCTCAGTCCCAACCCCGGATTCTGCACCGCCCTCTTGACCTGCAATCTTCTTCCCGACCTCTCCGCCCCCACCCCCTCTCCGGCCTATCACCCTCACCTCCTTCCACCTAATGTATTCCCAGCGCCCCTCCCCCCTACCTTTTATCTCAGCCCGCCTGACACACCAGCCTCATTCCTGAAGAAGGGCTTATGCCCGAAACATCGGTTCTCGTGCTCCTCGGATGCTGCCTGGCCTGCTGTGTTTTTCCAGCATCACATTTTTCAGCTCATTCCACATGCTTACTACCCTCAGTATAAAAAGGTTGCCTCTCAGGTTCCCTTTTATATTTTCCCCTCTAACCTTAACTGATGCCCTCTGGTCCATGATTCCCCAACCCTGGGAAAATGACTGAGTACATTCACCCTATCCATGACTCCTGTGATCTTATGCACCTGTATAAGGACCCCCTCAATCTCCTCCGCTCTAAAGAAAAAGTCCTAGCTTGTCCAACCTCTGCCTATAATTCAGACCATTGGGTCCAGGCAACACCCTTGTAAATTGCTTCTGGTTTCTTTCCAGTTTAATGACATCCTTCCTATAATAAGGTGATCAAAACTGAACGCAGTACTCCAAGTGCAGCCTCACCAACTTCCTGTATAACTGCAACATAACTTCCCAACTTCTACTCTCAGTGCCCTGACTGATGAAGGCCAGTCTAACAAAAGTCTTCTTCGCTGCTTTGTCCACCGGTGACTCCACTTTCAGAGAACTGTGCACCTGAACTCCAAGGTCCCTCTGTTCCACTACCCTCCTTAAGGTCCTACCATTCACCATGAAATTTCTATCTTGATTTGACTTTTTAAAATGCAAACCTCACACTTATCTATATTAAACTCCATTTGCCATTTATCTCGGCTTACTTCCCCAGCTGAACAAGGTCGTGCTGCACTTTCTGATGACCTTCCTCACTGTACATGATACCAGTTAGTTTAGTGTCCTGAATGGCTTTAGCTAAAACCTCCTTAAGGACTGGTTCATTCATTCATCCATGCCTGAACTCTGTGGGTGATACAGAACGTGGAACTTTTGCTTCATGCTCAGCCGTTTGCAAACTTCCTTGATCAGTTTCCCTGCAACATGTGCTCCCTGATCTGAATCTATCCATAATAAATCCATTAACATTGTTTGAGCAATGCGCCAGTGCCTCATCATTTAAAATATGGCTCTTCAGGTCCAAAGATCAAGATTTGAGAAGGGCATGTACCCACCCACTTGGTCCGATATTTTGGTTGGCAGCCATATCATCCAATCCAGTTCTCTTCAAACTTCAAATAATAATTTGCCCTTTCCGTTTTTCCGGTCAAAATAAACAATCTCTTACCTCTTCACATTAAACGTCATCTGCCAGATTGTGGCCCATTCTCTGAGCTAATCAATATCCATCAGCAAACTCTTTATCTCCTCGTCACTGCCTGCCTGCCCATCTATTTTGGTATTGTCTGTGAACTTTGTTGTGTTAGTCTGTCCCTGCTTGCAGATTATTTATATACATGGTAAATAGTTGAGGTCTGAGAACAGAACCCACTAGTTCCAGTTCACCATCCAGAGCAGGACCCATTTATCCTGACCCTCTGCTTTCTATTGGTTAGACAACCCTTTATCCGAGGCAATGTTCTACTCTTAACACCCTGGGATCTAACCTTCTGGATCAGTCTTTTATGCGGCACCTCGTCAAATGCCTTCTGGAACTTGAGATATACCACATCCACTAGATCTCCATCATCTACCTTGCTGGTTACATTCTCTAAGAATTCCAGCAAGTTTGTCAATCATGACTTGCCCTTCATGAACACCTGACACTGGTATTCAGTTATTTTCTCCTTTACGATTTTACCCCTGCAACATCCCTACTACAGAGGTCAAACTAAGTGGTCTGTATATTCCCACTTTTTGCTTTACAGAATAAGGTGTCACATCAGGATGTTTGCAATCATCTGATATCTTTCCAGAATCCAGGAAATGTTGGAAAACCTTGACTAACACATCCACAAGCTCTGCTGCCACCAATTTTAATACCCTAGGCTGCAGGCCATCAGGCCTCGGAGACTTGTCTGCCTTTAATCTCATCAGTTTACTTAATACCGTCTCCCTAGTTATATTATTTCATCGAGTTCCTTTGCAGTAACTGCAGTATTTGGAAATAAATCATTATTTTCCACTGTGATACAGATACAAAATATTGGTTTAGTGCTTCTGCGTTTTCAATTATTATCTCACCATTTTCGACCAATAAAGGACAGACATTTACTTTCACTATTCTCTTCCTCATTATATATTTATAGAAGTTTATCATATCTGTGCGTATATTTCCTGCTATATTCCTTTTGAAGTTCACCTTAGCTCTTTGATTTTGTTTTTAGTAACCCGTTGCTAATGTTTAAAGTTCTCCTGAACCTCCAAAGTGTTACTAACTTTTACAATGTGAAATGCCCTGGTTTTTGCCTTTATGTTAACCTTGACTTCTTTGTTAAGTCATGGATGATTTTTCACCTTTTTACAATTCCTCTTCGTTTCAGGAATATACTTTGATTGAGATGCATCAAATATTTCTCGAAGCATTTGCCATTGTTCTTTAACTCTCCTACTCTTTTATAGAACATAGATTTTTGCCCAGTTCACTCAGGCCACCTCCTTCCTCAGGCCTGTAGAATTACTTTGCCTAAAACTGAAACTCACGTATGCAACTTTCTTTTCACTCTTTCAATCTGAATTTGAAACACTAGAATATTGTGGTCATCTTCCAAGAGGGAGACTACAAGACTGTCATGATGAGAACCAGGGCGAGGTGGATCTCATTGACAATGAGATCCTTGATTGGGGTTGTTGACCTGGACCTATCAGGGAACCCTGGCTGACAGATATAAATGGGACATTAGAGGTGGGCGCCGCAGGGAATGGAGTGCATCATTTCTCCAAATCTATTTTGATTTAGTCCCTACCCTCTCCTTCACTGTTTTGATCACACAGCACTGTCCCTTGCTGTGAAGGGCAGTGTTTGTCACTGGCCACCCGGGTGTTTTCCTATCTTCCTGGTGGTGGAAATTAAATAAAGATTTGTGCACTTTGTGTCTTTCACTGTGTCTCACACCTGCACACACACACCATGGGTGCTGGGGATAAAATAAGCACTACCGCACTTAGGCGGTAGTGTGGGGGTTAAAAAAGAAAGAAAAAAAAAAAAAACAGGGGATCACAGGGAGTGAAAAAAAAAACAGGGGATCACAGGGAGTGAAAAAAAAAATAAACAGGGGATCACAGGGAGTGAAAAAAAAACAGGGGATCACAGGGAGTGAAAAAAAAAATAAATGGGACACTAGAGGTGGGCGCCGCAGGGAATGGAGTGCATCATTTCTCCAAATCTATTTTGATTTAGTCCCTACCCTCCCCTTCACTGTTTTGATCACACAGCACTGCCCTTTGATGTGAAGGGCAGTGTTTGTCACTGGCCACCCGGGTGTTTTCCTATCTTCCTGGTGGTGGAAATAAAAGAAGAAATAGGGGGAGACCGTCACCATGGGTGCTGGGGATAAAATAAGCACTACCGCACTTAGGTGGTAGTGTGGGGGCTAAAAAAGAAAGGGGAGGAAAATGAAAAGAAAAAAAAAATAAAAAAATAAATGGGACATTAGAGGTGGGCGCCGCAGGGAATGGAGTGCATCATTTCTCCAAATCTATTTTGATTTAGTCCCTACCCTCCCCTTCACTGTTTTGATCACACAGCACTGTCCCTTGCTGTGAAGGGCAGTGTTTGTCACTGGCCACCCGGGTGTTTTCCCATCTTCCTGGTGGTGGAAATTGAATAAAGATTGGTGCACTTTGTGTCTTCCACTGTGTCTCACACCTGCGCACACACACCATGGGTTCTGGGGATAAAATAAGCACTACCACACTTAGGTGGTAGTGTGGGGGTTAAAATTAAAAAAAAAAAGAGAAAAAAAAAGGAAAAAAAAAATAAATGGGACATTAGAGGTGGGCGCCGCAGGGAATGGAGTGCATCATTTCTCCAAATCTATTTTGATTTAGTCCCTACCCTCCCCTTCACTGTTTTTGATCACACAGCACTGCCCTTTGATGTGAAGGGCAGTGTTTGTTACTGGCCACTCGGGTGTTTTCCTATCTTCCTGGTGGTGGAATTTGAATAAAGATTCGTGCACCTTGTGTCTCTCACTGTGTCTCACACCTGCACACACACACCATGGGTGCTGGGGGAAAAAATAAGCACTACCGCACTTAGGTAGTAGTGTGGGGGTTAAATTTATAAAAAAAGAGAGAAAAAAATAAAATAAAATGGTGTCTAAAAATAAATAAATAAATAAATAAATAAATAAATGGGACATTAGAGGTGGGCGCCGCAGGGAATGGAGTGCATCATTTCTCCAAATCTATTTTGATTTAGTCCCTACCCTCCCCTTCACTGTTTTGATCACACAGCACTGTCCCTTGCTGTGAAGGGCAGTGTTTGTCACAGGCCACCCGGGTGTTTTCCTATCTTCCTGGTGGTGGAAATTGAATAAAGATTGGTGCACTTTGTGTCTTCCACTGTGTCTCACACCTGCGCACACACACCATGGGTTCTGGGGATAAAATAAGCACTACCACACTTAGGTGGTAGTGTGGGGGTTAAAATTAAAAAAAAAGAGAAAAAAAAAGGAAAAAAAAAATAAATGGGACATTAGAGGTGGGCGCCGCAGGGAATGGAGTGCATCATTTCTCCAAATCTATTTTGATTTAGTCCCTACCCTCCCCTTCACTGTTTTTGATCACACAGCACTGCCCTTTGATGTGAAGGGCAGTGTTTGTCACTGGCCACCCGGGTGTTTTCCTATCTTCCTGGTGGTGGAAATTGAATAAAGATTCGTGCACTTTGTGTCTCTCACTGTGTCTCACAGAAGAAAAAAAAATAATGCACACACACCCCATGGGTGCTGGGGAAAAAATAAGCACTACCGCACTTAGGTGGTAGTGTGGGGGTTAATATTTTAAAAAATAAAATAAAATAAACAGGAGATTCACTGGCCACCTGGGTGTTTTCCTATCTTCCTGGTGGTGGAATTTGAGTAAAGATTCGTGCACTTTGTGTCTTTCACTGTGTCTCCCACCTGCACACACACACCATGGGTGCGGGGGAAAAAATAAGCACTACCGCACTTAGGTGGTAGTGTGGGGGTTAAAAGAAAAAAAAATAAATGGGACATTAGAGGTGGGCGCCGCAGGGAATGGAGTGCATCATTTCTCCAACTCTATTTTGATTTAGTCCCTACCCTCCCCCTCACTGTTTTTGATCACACAGCACTGCCCTTTGATGTGAAGGGCAGTGTTTGTCACTGGCCACCCGGGTGTTTTCCTATCTTCCTGGTGGTGGAAATTGAATAAAGATTCGTGCACTTTGTGTCTCTCACTGTGTCTCACAGAAGAAAAAAATAATAATGCACACACACACCATGGGTGCTGGGGATAAAATAAGCACTACCGCACTTAGGTGGTACTGTAGGGGTTAATATATTAAAAAAAATAAACAGGAGTGTAAAAAAAAAGAAACAGGAGTGGTCACTTTGTGAAAAAAAAAATAAATGGGACATTAGCATTATTGCTATTTGCCAGTATTCTGGGGGCTTCTGATTAAAAAAGAAGTATCATCAGGCGATTTAGAAACCCCTGAGTTCAGGGAACTGACTGTGGGTTGGCTGGTCACAGCCAGTGTGTTACTGTTGTCTTTGATAACTGATTCCTAAGCTGGCTGGTCACACAGACAGTGAATACTGTTATATTTTACTTCTCATTAGGGAACTTTTTTTCCCCCCTGTATTTTACTGGATGGTTGCAGCCTGTGTGTTACTCTTTTTACTTTTTGAGAAAAGGACAATATTAATTTTGTGGTAGGGCTTAGCCCTTGGACTCTAGTTTCCTTTTTTTTTGTATGTGTCTTTACTGTTTTTGGTGTTTGGACTGAGCCCGTGTGGAAGACACACATTTTACCAGAGGAGCTGTTCCTGTGGGGAGGCCTAGCCCTGGGACCTGGCCTCTGAAGATTGAACACCTGTGTGTGTGCTGGGAGGTGACCAATTGCTGTATCCTTGAGGTTTGGGTGAAGACCTTGCCTTCAGGAGTGGATCAAACCCCTGTGAGTTAACTGCACCTGTACTATGTACTGTGTTCCTGTGAGTGGGCCTGGTTTTCCAAGGCTGGGCCAGGACTCCATGGAGACTGAAAACCTGTGTGCTGTGGGGTGTGTATTTGCTGCCTTCAGGAGTGGATTCTGCAGTTTGGAATGGACTCCATTTTGGACCATGCACCTCAAACTGGAGTGGACTCTGCATTTTGAAGACTCTATTTGGACCGTGTTTTTTTGGTAATTAACTGTATTGTATTGTTTGTTGGGTCTATCACTTGCACTGTCTTGTGTGTCCCTGGGTTTGGCAGGCCTTACTGTGAGCTGGGAGGCTCATGGGTGGTCCTGAAAGCTGTCACCCCAAGAGTCGGAGGGTGGGTAGGCCATCCTGTGAGCCTGAAGGTTGGTAGACTGTCCCGAAAGCCAGAGGGTGGGTAGGCTACCCTGATGCCAGTCGCCCTGAGAGCCAGATGGTGGGTCGGCCGTTCTGAGCGCTGTCGTCCCGAAAAGGGGTAATCGGGAGGGGCTGTCCTAGAGGTGGTTGAAAGGTGTGTCAGAGCAGCCGAGAGCCAGAAGGCGCGTAGGGGCAGGCTGAGATCCGGAAGGCTTGTGGGCTACCCTGCATGCTGTCGTCCCAGGGAAGGGGACGGGCTGTCCCAGAGGTGGCCGGAAGGTGTGCCAGGATAGCCCACTGGCCGGATGGGTGGGTGAGAGCCCAATGGTACGGAGGGGCAGGCTGAGATCCGGAAGGCTTGTGGGCTACCCTGCATGCTGTCGTCCCAGGGAAGGGGACGGGATGTCCTAGAGGTGGTCGAAAGGTGCTGCGGGTGGTTAGTGAAGATGGAAGGTGGGTAGGCCGTCCTGACCGCTGTCACCCCGGGTGGGCTGTCCTAGAGGTGGTCAAAAGGTGTGTCAGGGCGGACCGAGAACTGGAAGGGGCATGGGATGGACGGAAGATGTGTAGGCGCGGGCTGTCTTAGAGTGGCCGGAAGGTGGGAGGGACAGGGGCTTGCTGGGTCTGTATTGTCTGCACTTTTGTATGTAACAGTATTGTCTCATGTAAAATGTCATTGTCACTGTCTTTTCAGATGTGGAACTGGGATTTGAGGTTTGTCCTCATCTCCCTGTAAACTGGTTGAACGGTAGGGTTTGGGGCCTGGCTTTGCTGCTCCTCTCCCTTGTAAAATTGCTGTTGTATACAGCTGTAAATGTTAAGTTTTCCTTTTTGTGAACTGTTTTGTAATGTTTTATTAAATAATAAATAAATAAATAAATGGGACATTAGCATTATTGCTATTTCCCAGTATTCTGGGGACTTCTGGTTAAAAAAGAAGTATCATCAGGTGATTTAGAAGCTCCTGAGTTCAGGGAACTGACTGTGGGTTGGCTGGTCACAGCCAGTGTGTTACTGTTGTATTTGATAACTGATTCCTAAGCTGGCTGGTCACACAGACAGTGAATACTGTTATATTTTAGTTCACATTGGGGAACTTGTTTTTTTTGCCCCTGTATTTTACTGGATGGTTGCAGCCTGTGTGTTACTCTTTTTGTTTTTTGAGCAAGGACGATGATGGTTTTTGTGGCAGGGCTTAGCCCTTGCACTATGGTTTGTAGTGTTTTCACCTTTTTGAGTGGTTAAGAAGTTTAAGAAAAGTTACTCCTGTTGCATTTGAAGTGAATGAGAAGTGATAATTTGTTTGAAACTTCTTTCAAAATGCCTGGGCCTCAGGCAGAAGTTCTAACAGTGTTTTGTTATTTCTGTTGGTAACAATAGACTGTCTAGTGAGCTAGAGATCGGGGGTGGAGTCAGGATGCGATCACATAAAGAATTGGTCCACCTCAGTGCTGTGAGCAAAACCATAATGCCAGAAGCAACCTCAAACCTGTGCAGGAAACTTGGATATCGTATTGAAATTAACAAAGGATTAACAGCTACAAGGGTTTACCAACAAAGATAATGACACACACTCAGGTAAGCGTGATACTTTATGAATCAAATCAAGACCTTTTTGACAGAGATTGTGTTTGGACTGAGCTCCTGTGAGTTAAAAAAAAGCAAAACAAAACACATAAACAGGGGATACAGAAGGTCTTCTCAGTCGAGGGACTGACCTTGAGCTGTCTGGTCAGAGCCCATGCACTAGAACATAGAACATAGAAGAATACAGCGCAGTACAGGCCCTTTGGCCCTCGATGTTGCGCAGATCCAAGCCCACCTAACCTACACTAGCCCACTATCCTCCATATATAAATAAACGGTGACTTGATGATGGGAAACTTACCTCTGTATAATTATTCCAAAGACCATTTATTAGTCCTTCTTTATTACATAATACCAAATCTAAAGTAGCCAGTTCTCTGGTTGGCTCATTGACAAGTTGCTATGGGAAACAATCCCTTATACATTCAATGGGCCTTGCTTTGAGCCTTCCCTTGCCAAATTGAATAATCTAATCAATGTTCATGTTCAAATCACCTATAATTACTTTTGAGTCCTTCTCAATCCCTCATTATTGAAGAACATAGGAACATAAGAACCAGGAGCAGGAGTAGGCCATCTGGCCCTTCGAACCTGCTACGCCATTCAATAAGACCACGACTGATCTTTACAGGCCTCAGCTCCACTTACCCACCCTCTCACCCTAACTCTTAATTCCTTTCCTGGTTTATACTATGCTAAACTTTGGCAGTATTGTTTTGGAGCCTGAAAATTACTCCTAGCAAGGGGTCTCTTCCCTTATCTTTTATTTCCACCCTAGACCCTAGTGCCAATATCATTTGTTACCACATGCCATGCTTAAGCAATGAAACAACTCCACCTCCTGCTCGCTCTTGTCTCACCTTTCAGAATACTGAGTACCCTTGGACATTTAACTCCCAGTTCTGAACTTCCTGTAACCATAGAACATAGAACAATACAGCACAGAAGAGACCCTTCGGCCCACGATGTTGTGCCGAACATTTGTCCTAGCTTAAGCACCCATCCATGTACCTATCCAATTACCGCTTAAGGGTCACCAAAGATTCTGACTCTACCACTCCCACAGGCAGCGCATTCCATGCCCCCACCACTCTCTGGGTAAAGAACCCACCCCTGACATCTCCCCTATACCTTCCACCCTTCACCTTAAATTTATGTCCCCTTGTAACACTCTGTTGCACCCGGGGAAAAAGTTTCTGACTGTCTACTCTATCTATTCCTCTGATCATCTTATAAACCTCTATCAAGTCACCCCTCATCCTTCGCCGTTCCAATGAGAAAAGGCCTAGCACTCTCAACCTATCCTCGTACGACCTATTCTCCATTCCAGGCAACATCCTGGTAAATCTTCTCTGCACCCTCTCCAAAGCTTCCACATCTTTCCTAAAGTGAGGCGACCAGAACTGCACACAGTACTCCAAATGTGGCCTAAGCAAAGTCCTGTACAGTTGCAACATCACTTCACGACTCTTGAATTCAATCCCTCTGCTAATGAACGCTAATACACCATAGGCCTTCTTACAAGCTCTATCCACCTGAATGGCAACTTTCAAAGATCTATGAACATAGACCCCAAGATCCCTCTGTTCCTCCACCTCATTAAGAACCCTACCGTTAACCCTGTATTCCGCATTCTTATTTGTCTTTCCAAAATGAACAACCTCACACTTGGCAGGGTTGAACTCCATCTGCCACTCCTCAGCCCAGCTCTACATCATATCTCAGTCTCTTTGCAGCCGACAACAGCCCTCCTCACTATCCACAACTCCACCAATCTTCGTATCATCTGCAAATTTACTGACCCACCCTTCGACTCCCTCATCCAAGTCATTAATAAAAATTACAAACAGCAGAGGACCCAGAACTGATCCCTGCGGAACTCCACTTATAACTGGGCTCCAGGCTGAATATTTGCCATCTACCACCACTCTCTGACTTCGACCGGTTAGCCAGTTTTCTATCCAATTGGCCAAATTTCCCTCTATCCCATGCCTCCTGACTTTCCACATAAGCCTACCATGGGAAACCTTATCAAATGCCTTATTAAAATCCATGTATACTACATCCACTGCTCTACCCTCATCCACATGCTTGGTCACCTCCTCAAAGAATTCAATAAGACTTGTAAGGCAAGACCTACCCTTCACAAATCCATGCTGGCTGTCCCTAATCAAGCAGTGTCTTTCCAGATACTCATAAATCCTATTCCTCAGTACCCTTTCCATTACTTTGCCTACCACCGAAGTAAGACTAACTGGCCTGTAATTCCCAGGGTTATCCCTATTCCCTTTTATGAACAGGGGCACAACATTCGCCACTCTCCAGTCCCCTGGTACCACCCCTGTTGACAGTGAAGACGAAAAGATCATTGCCAACGGTACTGCAATTTCCTCTCTTGCTTCCCACATAATCCTAGGATATATCCCATCAGGCCTGGGGGATTTAACTATCCTCAAGTTGTTCAAAATGTCCAACACATCTTCCTTCCTAACAAGTATCTCCTCTAGCTTACCAGTCCGTTTCACACTCTTCAACAATATGGTCCCTCTCGTTCGTAAATACTGAAGTACTCATTCAAGACCTCTCCTATCTCTTCTGACTCAATACACAGTCTCCCACTACTGTCCTTGATCGGACCTACCCTCGTTCTCGTCATTCTCATGTTTCTCACATACGCATAAAATGCCTTTGGGTTATCCTTGATCCTATCCGCCAAAGATTTTTCATGCCCTCTCTTAGCTCTCCTAATCCCTTTCTTCAGGTCCCTTCTGGCTATCCTGTATCCCTCCACTGCTCTGTCTGAACCCTGTTTCCTCAACCTGATGTAAGCCTCCTTCTTCCTCTTTACAAGACATTCAACCTCCCTCGTCAACCAAGGTTCCCTCGCACGGCCATTTCTTTCCTGCCTGACAGGTACATACATATCAAGGACACGTCGTATCTGTTCCTTGAAAAAGTTCCACATTTCCACGACATCCTTCCCTGACAGCCTATGCTCCCAACTTATGCTCCTCAGATCCTGTCTTACAGCATCGTAATTACCCTTCCCCCAATTGTAAAACCTACCATGTTGCACGGACCTATCTCTCTCCATAACCAAGGTGAAAGTCACAGAATTGTGGTCACCATCACCAAAATGTTCACCCACTAACAAGCCCATCACTTGTCCCGGTTCATTACCGAGTACCAAATCCAATATGGCCTCCCCTCTGGTCGGACAATCTACATACTGAGTTAGAAAAGCTTCCTGGACACACTGCGCAAACACCGCCCCATCCAATCTACTTGATTTAAAGAGCTTCCAATCAATATTTGGGAAGTTGAAATCGCCCATGACTACTACCCTGTGGCTTCTGCACCTTTCCAAAATCTGTTTCCCAATCTGTTTCTCCACATCTCTGCTGCTATTGGGGGGCCTATAGTAAACACCCAACAAGGTGACCGCACCTTTCCTATTTCTGACTTCAGCCCATACTACCTCCAAAGGCAGATCCCCCTCGAACTGCCTTTCTGCAGCCATTATACCATTTCTAATTAGCAACGCCACCCCCCTCCTTTTTTACCACCCTCCCTAATCTTACTGAAACATCTGTAACCAGGAACCTCCAACAACCATTCCTGTCCCTCTTCTATCCACGTTTCCGTGATGGCCACAACATCGTAGTCCCAGGTACCGATCCACGCCTTAAGTTCACCCACCTTATTTCTGATACTCCTTGCGTTGAAGTATACGCACTTGAACCCATCTCTGTGTCTGCACGTATTCCCTGTCTGTGCTACCTTCTTCACAGTCTCCCTACATTCTTGGACATCCTGACAAACAGCTAGCCTACTTGCTGGACTACAAGTCCGGATCCCATCTCCCTGCCAAATTAGTTTAAACCCCCCTGAAGAGTCCAACAAACCTAGCCCCCCAGGATATTGGTGCCCTTCTGGTTCAGGTGCAACCCGTCCTGCTTGTACAGGTCCCACCTTCCCCGGAATGCAGTCCAAGCCCCCCCTCCTACACCATCCTTGCAGCCACGTGTTCAACTGCACTCTCTCCCTATTCCTTGCCTCACTGTCACGTGGCACCGGCAACAACCCAGAGATGACGATTCTGTCTGTCCTAGCTTTTAGCTTCCAGCCTAACTCCCTGAGCTCTTGAATGACCTCCCCACCCCTCTTCCTGCCTATGTCGTTGGTGCCAACATGCACCACGACTTCTGGCTGCACACCCTCCCGCTTAAGGATTCTGAAGACACGTTCCGAGACGTCTCGGACCCTGGCATCCGGGAGGCAACAAACCATCCGAGAGTCTCGCCCATGTCCACAGAACCGCCTGTCTGTCCCTCTAACTATAGTCTCCTATAACTTGCGCTCTCCTCCTCTCCCCCTTTCCCTTCTGAGTCTCAGAACCAGACCTCGCGCCACAGACCCGGTCACTGCAGCTTACCCCTGCCACCCCAACATGATTCAGTAATCCCCACCAGGTGTACCTATTTGTCTGTATCTGTGTCATCAGCTCCTTGACTTTATTCCGAATACTGTGTGTGTTTGGGTCCAAGGTTTTTAAATCAATCCTACCTGTTTGTCTTTTTCTTTCAATATTTTCTTGTGCACCACGCTTTCCATACTCTCCATCCTTATTTATTCATTCATAATACTGAACCTCACCTCTGTCATTTACTCCAACTTGCAACTCACATTTTGATCTTTTATGAATCCTTCTCGTGTGACATCTTCCCGTGTGCCAGTTGTGTCTCCAACCAGGGAGAGTATGCCCCCGATACTCATTGATTCCAATTTTGCTCAGGCTCCTTCATGCCATTCCTAATCAAATGCGACCCTGCTATCAAGGCCGTCACTTGCCCCTCCCCTCTGGTATCAGCTCTTTTGACCATCTTTGAACCAAGGCTTTAATGAGGTCAGGAGCTAATTGGCCCTGGCACAACCCAACCAAGCATCAGTGAATAGGTTAATGCTGCTTGCACATGCTGCTTGATATCAATGCTGATGGCAATTTTCATTACTTTGCTGAAGATCGAGAGTAAACTGATGGGGCGGTAGCTGGCCAAGTTGTCTTTGTCCTGCTTTTTGTGTGCAGATAAATGCATCTTTACTGTATGATCTAGTGGTTCCAGGTGTGACTTTACCACGGCAGCAAGACATCCCTGCTCTATACTTGAACCCTTTCGCTATGAATGCCAACTTATCTTTTTCCTTCTTTACTGCCTGCATGCTTATCTTCAGCAACTGGTGCACAAAGACACAGACATCTCATTGTACATTCCCTTCTCTCAATTTATAGCCATTCAGATAATAATGTGCCTTCCTGCTTTTGCTACGGAAGTGGATAACCTCACATTTATCGACATTATACTTCATCTGCCATGTATTTGCCCACTCATTCAGCCTATCCAAATCACACTGCATTTGAATGCGTTCCCAATCAAGTTCGTTCTTTCTATACAGTGAAACTCAAGGAAAGGCAGCAGTATGTCCAACTCAGAATTGATTAGGAATAAATTTCAATGAAATGAGAAATTGAGAAGGGAACAAAAGTACATTTTACTGTAATTTTTTAGCTTTGGTTGAGTGGTTAAGAAATTTAAGAAAAATTATTCCTGTTGCATTTGAAGTGAATGAGAAGTGATAATTTGTGTGAAACTTCTTTCAAAATGCCTGGGCATCAGGCAGAAGTTCTAACAGTGTTTTGTTATTTCTGTTGGTAACAATGGACTGTCTAGTGAGCTCGAGATCGGGGGTGGAGTCAGGATGCGATAACATAAAGAATTGGTCCACCTCAGTGCTCTCACAAGTGAGCAAACCATAATGCCAGAAGCAACCTCAAACCTGTGCAGGAAACTTGGATATCGTATTGAAATTAACAAAGGATTAACAGCTACAAGGGTTTACCAACAAAGATGATGACACACACTCAGGTAAGCGTGATACTTCATGAAACAAATCAAGACCTTTTTGACAGAGTTTAGGAGCTACACAGCTTTGCATTGGAGTTTCTGTAATTTGAATTTGTTGATTATATTGACCTAGCATTTCTGGTGATGCTACTGGGCGGCACGGTAGCACAGTGGCTAGCACTGCTTCCTCACAGTGCGGGAGACACAGGTTCAATTCTCGCCCCAGGCGACTAACCGTGTGGCGTTTGCACATTCTCCCCGTGTCTGCATGGGTTTCCTCCCACAGTTGAAAATGTGTTGCTGGAAAAGCGCAGCAGCACATTTTCAGCTCTGATCTCCAGCATCTGCAGTCCTCACTTTTTCCTCCCACAGTCCAAAGATGTGCAGGTCAGGTGAATTGGCCATGCTAAATTGCCTGTAGTGTTAGGTGCAGGGGTAAATGTAGGGGAATGGGTCTGGGTGGGTGCGCTTCGGTGGGTCGGTGTGGACTTGTTGGGCCGAAGGGCCTGTTTCCAAACTGTAAGTAATCTAATCAACATGGAACCATTCATTCGAATAGCTTACTGTTAGCACTCCAATCAACTTCAGGATCCAGATCTGCTCCTGGAAGGATGTGCATTGCAATTGACAGACAGTGGAAAAGATAATTGGTGATCTGTCTGGTTTCACTTGAACTGGCCAACACACTCTGCTGGTTTGGTGGAGGGAGGGTGCGAATGGCGCAGGTGAGGGCAGACTCCCCCAGTGGAGACTGGTTAGTAATGCACTTGAAGGAGTTCCAACCAAGTTTGTTCATTATATTCCCAAATCTCATTCAGGATTTCCTGATGATGCTGTATCTGTGTTTAGAATTTTGACCTTTCATAGCTAATTTGGTCAGTTACCCTTGTGAGAGAATGGAACTGAAGGTGTTGTTTTTCATTTTTAGTAGTTCAGTATCTGCTGAGTTTGTCAACAAAGATTCATTTGTTACTTTCCTATTCACCACTGCATTGTGCAAAGCCTTTTCATCAATTAAATCGCTTTGAAATATCCTGTTATGATGCTCAAAATGCATAAAGTTAATTTTCACACAACAAAGTTGTCAGCTGGAATATCTGCACAGTGCTCTGGAGTGATACTTGACCAGGTGACTGTTTTGCCAACTAAGTCACAGAGAGTCTGCAGTTTGGAGCTTTATTAATGTAAGTCAAATTAATTTTGATTTGTTAATGGTTGTATGTTTAAACCAAAACATAGGAGCAAATTACTGCCTGGAACGCGTTGCCAGTCGAAGCGCTGGAAGCAGGCACTTTAGGAACGTTTAAGGCTCACCTTGTTAGACACGTGAACGGGAGGCGGAACGGCGGGACTGAAACCACGTCTGGGCAACAAGTAGCACGTCCAAACAAGGAGTAGGAATCGGCACAGGCTCGCTGGGCCCTGTGTTATCGACCCGACGTACCAAAGTCTCCGGCCACGTGTATAACTTTGGTGAATTTCTGCAAATACCTTGTAGACGGGGCTGTGACAGGGACCTTATTGGGGTGTCGACGATAATGAGGGCCACGGCGGGCATTTTTGCTGAGTTTGCAGATGGCACAAAGATAGCGAGAGGGACAGGTAGTTTTGAGGAAACGGGTAGGCTGCAGAAGGGCGTGGAGATGAAGGGCGAGTGGGGAAAGAAGTGACCAAGTGTGCGGTTTTGCACTTTGGTAGCAAGAACAATCGGGTAGACGATTTTCTGAACGAGGGAAAGGCTTTGCAACTCTGAAGCGCAGAGGGTCTTGGGAGTCTTAGTTCCAGGTTGTTTCATGATGAACATGCAGGTTCATCCGATGGTTCGGAAGGCAAATGCAGTGTCGGCATTCATTTCAAGCGGGCGAGAAAAAAGGAGCAGAGACGTGCTGCTGAGGCTGCATCAGGCTCTGGTCTGACCACAGGTGGAATATCGGGAGCAGTTTTGTGCCCTGTACCAAAGGAAGGGATGCGCTGGTGTTGGAGGGAGTCTAGAGAAGGTTTACAAGCGTGTTCCCCCTGGGGCTGAAGGGTTTGTCACACGAGGTCTCTGGGTCTATGCCCGATGGTGTTTCGAAAGGTAAGGCGGGATCTGACTGAACCTTACAGGCTACTGGGAGGCCTGGTCAGAGTGGATGAGAAGAAGATGGTCCCACTAGTAAGCGAGACGAGGACCTGGAATTACAGCCTCAGGGTGAAAGGTCGCCCCTTCAGGCTGAGATGAGGTTGCATTTAAGACAGAGATAGAGAGGTTCTTGATTATAAGGCGATCAAGAGTTGTGGGGAGAGGGCAGGAGAATCGGGGTTGAGAAACCTGTGAACCACGACCGAATGGCAGAGCATGGGCCAAATGGCCTGATTCTGCTCCTACGTCTTATGGGCCATCAGACCGTCCGTGGTCTTGCGGTCATGACAGAAAGCAGTTGTTTCTCAGAGGGTGGCGGCGGTCTGGAATGCACTGCTTAGGAGGGTAGCGAGGCGGGGAACCTCAAAACCTTGAAAAACTACTTGGATGAGCACTGGAAATGTCATAAACTTTCCTGGCTATGGACCAAGTGCTGGAAAGTTAGACTGGAGCAGACTTAGAGTAGCTTTGTCAGTGCGGACTCGAAGAGCCAAAGGGCCTCTAGTACCACTTTCCAGCACTTGGTCCGTAGCCAGGAAAGGTTATGACATTTCCAGTGCACACAGATTCAACCAATGAGCACATCGACCTGGACCCAATATACCGGCCACTGCAGCGGACAGCTGGAACTGACAACCGGAAGCGGCAGATACAAATCACTATAAATGCCGGAGGAAACATCACAGAAGCGCTTCACAGGAGGCTCCCAAGTACTGAGGATGTCACCTAGACAGGAGACTAAACGTCTGCAACACAAATTCCCAGCTCAGCGAACAGAACCACAACAACGAGCGCCTGAGCTACAAATCTTCTCCCAAACTTTGAACCTCTCCATCTCTGTCTCATGGTCATGTAGAGATCGTCAGTATCTCACCAATCAAGTGGGTCAGGGCTAAGCTTACGTGACTTCTCACGTGACCACTTTCCTATTCCTAACCTCAGCCCAAACTACCTCAGACGGCGAGTCTTCATCCATCGTCCTTTCCACAGCTGTAATACTATCTTTGACAAGCAATGCCACACCTCCCCCTCTTTTACCCCCACCTCTGACCTTACTAAAACATTTAAACCCTGGAACCTGCAACAGCCAATCCTGTCCCTGTTCTACCCATGTCTCCGTAATAGCCACAACATCGAAGTCCCAGGTACCAACCCACGCTGCAAGTTCCTAATGTACCAACCCACGTTCCTAATGTGCCTGCTTCCAGCGCTTCGACTGGCAACGCGTTCCAGGCACCCACCATCCTCTGTGTGAAAACCTTTCCCCGCACTTTTCCCTTCTCACTTTCCCCCTCTCACCGTGAACCTGTACCCACTGACTCGCCACCCCACCCTTTCGATGCCTCTCAGTATGCTGTCGACCTCTATCAGGTCGCCCCTCAGCTTCCGTCTTTGCAGTGACAACAATCCAAGTTTATTCAACCTCTCCTCACAGCAGAAGCGCTCCAGGGCAGGCAACGTGCTGGTAAACCTTCTCTGCACCCTCTCCAAAGCATCCACGTCCTTCTGGTAGTGTGCCGAACAGCATTGCGCGCGATATCCCAATTGTAGCCTAACTGGAGTTTTGTACAGCTCTTTGTACAGATCATTTATTTACACGTCACAAACAACAAAGGTCCTAGCACTGAGCCCTGCGGGACGCCACTAGTTACTGATCTCCTTTCCGAAAAATGCGCCCCGAGTCGGTTTTGTATCCAGCTAGCCGACTCACCTCAGATCCCACGAGACTCTACCTTTTGTAGCAGCCTGCCGTAAGATGTGAAGCGATCCAGAAGAGATTACTGACGCAAAGGTGACTACACTTAAATGAAAGTGCTGGGAATGGCAACCGTGATGGAACTCGCAGCCAAGGAAGGAAGGTCAACACCTCACAAAATGGTGGCTGAGAGTTCACAAAATGGTGGCCCAGGGACAAGCACCAACGCAGACACAAAACTGCCACTGCTGTGGAAACACATGTCAGGCAGCAGCAAATTGCTGCTGGAAAGAAGCTGTGTGCAGAAACTGCAGCATTAAAAAAGAATATATTAAGTGGGTGCGCTCGGGGGAGAAAGTACCAATAACCTGCAGCGAAAGTACAGGAAGAAATCCTAAATGGTACAAAAAGGGCAAGAAGACAAAAGCCCAGGCGCACAAACCAATGAGGTGTTGTTGTTACAGATACTGGCGATAGCTGCCGACGCCCCGGTCGCTCCCTTACTGAACGGCAAACCGGTAAGAATGGAGGTGGACACCGGTTTCATTGATACGGCTGAGTCACGTTGCGCTGCAACCTTCAGAAACTGAGCGAGGAACACACACAGGTGCTTTCACGGTGGGAACGTTCAGTTATACGGTCAGTCTGAAGACACAGCCTGCGCGTCAACAAAGGAAATCTTAGAGCTTTATGGGCAAGAATGTGGTTGGACAGAATCAAACTCAACTGGGCCGAAGGCAATCACTTGTCAAGATTCTGAGAGTGACTGATCAAGAATTCTAAAGAAGCACGCTATTGTTTTCAATGGGATAGAGAAGCAGGACGCCGGGAGCCTTTGATAAGGTTCCACGTGGTAGGCTGTTGGAGAAAATGCAGAGGCATGGAACTGAGGGTGATTTAGCAGCTTGGCTTAGAAACTGGCTTTCTGAAAGAAGGCAGCGGGTGGTGGTTGATGGAAAATATTCAGCCTGGAGTCCGGTTACTAGTGGTGTGCCACAAGGGTCTGTTTTGGGACCACTGCTGTTTGTCATTTTTATAAATGACTTAGATGCAGGCATAACATAGGTGGATGGATTAGTAAATTTGCAGACGACGCTAAAGTCGGTGGAGTGGTGGTCAGTGTGGAAGAATGTTACAGGTTGCAGGGGGACTTGGATAAACTGCAGAATTGGGCTGAGAGGTGGCAAATGGAGTTCAATGCAGCTAAATGTGAGGTGATGCACTTTGGGAAGAATAACAGGAAGGCAGAGTACTGGGTCGATGGAAAGATTCTTGGTAGTGTGGATGTGCAGAGGGATCTTGGAGTCCCATGTACATAGATCCCTGAAAGTTGCCACCCAAGTGGATAGTGCTGTTAAGAAGGCTGTTAGGTTTCATTCGTAGAGGGATTGAGTGCCGGAGCCGCAATATCATGCTGCAACAGTTCACCTGCTGGTGTGTGCTAGGCGGTTTCCTTTCCCTTTGCTCAACGACCTATTTGCTGAACTAGCCGGAGGTCAGCTTTTCAGTAAAACTGAGCCCGGTAAACCCTACCTCCAGATGAGTGTAGATCCTGAGTTTAAATGAATGAGACACAATCTTATTGAAACATATTGGATTCTTACGTGGCTCGACAGGGTAAATGCTGAGAGGACATTTTCCCTCATGGGAGTGTCTAGAACTGAACAGAATAAAGAGGCACCAATTTAAGAGTGAGATCAGGAGAAACGTCTTCTCTCAGAGGGTTGTGAGTCTTTGGAATTTGTTGTCACAGACAGCTGGCACACGCTGCTTGTGTGAGACTGACTTTGCTGCCTCAGCCAGAACTGGCAGCATTCTAAGTGCAAAAGAAGGCAAGGGGGTGTTGTGCCAGTCCCTGCGTACACAGCCCAGGTGCCGGATAATCTGCAGTGCTCCTACCTGCCTTATTATCTTTCCAGGCCAGTTCCGGTCAGCAAACATTGGTTTGTTTGTTCTACGTTTTCTCACGTGCTGTTGTCGAGTTAGTGCTGTCTCTTTGCTTTTCCCAGTGAGAATTGACTCTCTGAGTAACCTGCCTCTGACTCAGTCATTCGTGATAGCACACACGATTCTGTCGTGGCTCCGTGAATCGGAAAATGGCTGAAACTCACAGTCCTTTGCCTCGTTTTTCCGGTCAGTCACATACGTACCTATCGATTCCGCCTGCCCTTGCAGTCTGATGAAAAGCATGTGCCTTAAATACGTCCCGATGATTTTTGTCCTAGCTCACAGTGTTCTCGAAATCTCTCTTTCAAGTCATCAAAATCAAAACGACTGAACCCCGAGATAGCTTCATCCCCAGCAGCATGCAGCAACGTAGCACAGTTGACCTTCTCTTGTTTTTCTGAAATGTCGCTCGCGAGTATGAAAAGCTGGTGGGCAGCTACGGTTGCTGCGACTCCCAAATTCTGACACCATGTGGTGTGATCGGGGCCCGGCGTTGGCGGGAAGGTGCAGCACGCAGCAGGGGTCCGAGGGGATGACATTGAGAGCAAGTGTCAAGGTGCGCAAGAGACAGAGATGGCGAGAGAAGGATAGGGAGCGGGAGCTGAGCAGCCACCTTAGAACAGACGAGTTTGAATCGACTCACGCCCGGTTGGATGTGAGGTGTGAGAAATGAAGCACTTGGTACTCAAACCCATCCAGCAGACACAAAGCACCGAAAGCCTGAGTTATAAACATGAAGCTGTTTTTAGATTTATAGATGAGGGGTGCACCGTTCCCGGAGGTACTGCAATACCAGGTCGATGCGTGGAGTGGACGGAGCAAGCCCCTATTCCATCTCCCTGCTCCAAAAATCAATTTAATATATGGTCCCCAGATAAGGGACGTATCAGATATTAAACTGATAAGAACAGATACTACACTTGATCTTAGCCAAAAGGCCGAGAAGCGATAACTACAATACCGCGGACTGCCTCAAGTCCCATTTGTCCTCCATGTTTTCAATCAGCTTGATTCTGTTCAAAGACTTGTAGATCACTGCTGACAGTTTCCCTGTCGCCGTAGTCCTCCCAGGATTTCTAACGAGAGCAGCAGGTCCGTTTACAGCAGTTGCTTTTTTTCCCCTGTCAGTGAACCACTGTCTCATGGTCATGTAGAGATCGTCAGTATCTCACCAATCAAGTGGGTCAGGGCTAAGCTTACGTGACTTCTCACGTGACCAGCACAGCGTTTTTGAGGAGGCGGTAACCAACTGCAGAACTGCACGCATTGAATGATACATTCAGCCTGTCATGTCTGCATCAGCTCTCTGCACGAGCAACTTCCCCAGTCCCACTCGCCCTGCAGCAAATATTCTCTCTTCAGATAAGTATCCGACCCTCCGACCAAAGTCACCATTGAATCTGCCTCCAGCACCCTCTCTCTCAGGCAGTGCACTGCATATTCTCACCACTCGCTGAAGATGCTTGGGCCTAGGACGCTACCTCGATGAAACGTGACACGTAGAGAAGAAAGCAATAGATTCAGCCGAGCCCTCCATGTCTTTGATGTGTGTGGATGTGCCTGCAGTTAGAACATTGCACAGTACAGGCCCTTCGGCCCACGATGTCGTGCCGAGCAGTTTTCTTAATCTAAGATCAACCTAACCTACACACCCCTCAATTTACTGCCGTCCAGCGTGTGCTCGCCGAGCAGTAGCTTAAATGTCCCTGACAGTTTGTGGGAGATTAGAAATGCAGTTAGAGATGTTGTTTTTGCAGATGGGTGACGGGGTGTTGTGGGGGGAGGGGAAGGGGAACATTACACAAACGGTCGCGGGATTCTTGCAGCATACTTAAGGCTAAGATTTTAACGAATATAGAGGTTTTTGTTTAAGAAATAGTTGTAAACTAAGAAATAACTTTAAAGTGTTGTAGCTGACCACAAAAGTAGCAGTAGGGGCATTTCACAATAAGCTTATAGTATGATAAGGGGAACTGGATAAAATAGCAGACAGGCTGTAACAGACAAGGACAAGGACAGCAGGGTAGTCAGATAAGGAAAATTAGAGAAAAACGAGTGAGGTAATCGGCTTATGATAGGATGGGAAAAGGGAGGCGTGATTCCGCAACTTGCAAACTGAATAAGAATGCTTACATGTTTTGTTTTCGCGCGCTTTTGCTAGCCTGATTGCTTGAGCAAAACGCCTGTTCTTGCAAGGCCGTAAAGAATTAAATGTTCTTGTTTCCAAGGCTTTGTCTCAGGCTGAATTGTGAGTGAGTTTTGTTTCTCACAGTTGCCGAAGGGCCTGTTGTTGCGCTGCTCTGTTCGACGTTCTAAAAATCTCAGCTGTTACCAATGTGAAAAATCCCTGCCTCCCCACAAGGCAAATGATTGGAGCAGGTTCGAATTCTGACCGAAAAATCTCACTGTCAGGAAATCTCGGCTCGCTCACCTTTACGAACAGTACCTCTTACAGACTAATCCATCTTGTCTTGGAAAGTGTGAACTCCCATCCCCCAACCCACCTCGTGCAAATGAATAGCACGACGGGGCGGGGATGTGAAGATCAATTTACAGCAAATCAGCCTTTATTGGTTCGGCTCCAAACATTCCAATTCGGTCTGCTTCCTTAGAATTGCAAATCAAGATTCAAGAGTGCTAATTGCAGCGCTAACAGCAAGCTAATGGTTTAATAGTGGCTGTGCAATCAAAAAGCAAGGTCTAAAATGCAAAATAAAGCAAAACACCCAGTAAGCAAAACCTCAGCATCTGTGGGGAAAAAGCAGAATTAACGCTTTTTCGAGTCCAGTGACCCTTCTCCCGAAGGGTGCAGCGAGTTCTGTTTTCGTCTAGACATTACAACCTGCAGCACCACGCGTGGAGTCAGTGATCAACTGCACCTTCACTCTATTGGTAGCCACTGAGCACGTACATCGATGCTTGCATCAGGACGAGACGAAACCTGAACCAAACGGACGGAGGCTCCGAAGCTCTCTGCCACCCTCTCACCTTCAATGCGCACTTGGATCCATCCGGCTGCTCCGCATCAGGAAGCATCAATGGGGCGGCCTCAATCAACAGATGGGAATCAGAAAGCTTCCCCACACAGTCACACAGTACAGAAGAGGCCCTTTGGCCCTCCGAGTCCGCACTGACAAAGCTACTCTAAGTCTGCTCTAGTCCCACTTTCCAGCACTTGGTCCGTAGCCAGGAAAGGTTATGACATTTCCAGTGCTCATCCAAGTAGTTTTTCAAGGTTTTGAGGTTCCCCGCCTCGCTACCCTCCCAAGCAGTGCATTCCAGACCGCCGCCACCCTCTGGGAAACAACTGCTTTCTGTCATGACCGCAAGACCACGGAAGGTCTGACGGCCCATAAGACGTAGGAGCAGAATCGGGCCATTCGGCCCACGCTCCGCCATTCGGTCGTGGCTCACAGGTTTCTCAACCCCGATTCTCCTGCCCTCTCCCCACAACCCTTGATCCCCTTATAATCAAGAACCTCTCTATCTCTGTCTTAAATGCAACCTCATCTCAGCCTGAAGGGACGACCCTTCACCCTGAGGCTGTACTTCCAGGTCCTCGTCTCGCCTACTAGTGGGATCATCGGGTTCAATTCCCGCCTCAGGCGACTGACTGTGTGGAGTTTGCACGCTCTCCCCGTGCCTGCGTGGGTTTCCTCCGGGTGCTCCGGTTTCCTCCCACAGTCCAAAGATGTGCAGGTCAGGTGAATTGGCCATGCTAAATTGCCCGTAGTGTTAGGTAAGGGGCAAATGTAGGGGTATGGGTGGGTTGCGCTTCGGCGGGTCGGTGTGGACTTGTTGGGTCGAAGGGCCTGTTTCCACACTGTAATGTAATGTAATCTAATCTAATCTTCTTCACATCCACTCTGACCAGGCCTCCCAGTAGCCTGTAAGGTTCAGTCAGATCCCGCCTTACCTTTCGAAACACCATCGGGTATAGACCCAGAGACCTCGTGTGACAAACCCTTCAGCCCCAGGGG
Source organism: Chiloscyllium plagiosum (assembly GCF_037043375.1). NCBI lineage: Eukaryota > Metazoa > Chordata > Chondrichthyes > Orectolobiformes > Hemiscylliidae > Chiloscyllium > Chiloscyllium plagiosum. The sequence goes on from NW_028270139.1 coordinate 182,831,047, forward strand.
GAACACGCTTGTAAACCTTCTCTAGACTCCCTCCAACACCAGCGCATCCCTTCCTTTGGTACAGGGCACAAAACTGCTCCCGATATTCCACCTGTGGTCAGACCAGAGCCTGATGCAGCCTCAGCAGCACGTCTCTGCTCCTTTTTTCTCGCCCGCTTGAAATGAATGCCGACACTGCATTTGCCTTCCGAACCATCGGATGAACCTGCATGTTAATCATGAAACAACCTGGAACTAAGACTCCCAAGACCCTCTGCGCTTCAGATTTGCAAAGCCTTTCCCTCGTTCAGAAAATCGTCTACCCGATTGTTCTTGCTACCAAAGTGCAAAACCGCACACTTGGTCACTTCTTTCCCCACTCGCCCTTCATCTCCACGCCCTTCTGCAGCCTGCCCGTTTCCTCAAAACTACCTGTCCCTCTCGCTATCTTTGTGCCATCTGCAAACTCAGCAAAAATGCCCTCCGTGGCCCTCATTATCGTCGACACCCCAATAAGGTCCCTGTCACAGCCCCGTCTACAAGGTATTTGCAGAAATTCACCAAAGTTATACACGTGGCCGGAGACTTTGGCACGTCGGGTCGATAACACAGGGCCCAGCGAGCCTGTGCCGATTCCTACTCCTTGTTTGGACGTGCTACTTGTTGCCCAGACGTGGTTTCAGTCCCGCCGTTCCGCCTCCCGTTCACGTGTCTAACAAGGTGAGCCTGAAACATAGAACATAGAAGAATACAGCGCAGTACAGGCCCTTCGGCCCTCGATGTTGCGCCGATCCAAGCCCACCTAACCTACACTAGCCCACTATCCTCCATATGCCTATCCAATGCCTGCTTAAATGCCCATAATGAGGGAGAGTCCACCACTGCTACTGGCAGGGCATTCCATGAACTCACGACTCGCTGAGTAAAGAACCTACCCCTAACATCTGTCCTATACCTACCCCCCCTTAATTTAAAGCTATGCCCCCTTGGAAAAAGATTCTCACTGTCGACCCTATCTAAACCCCTAATCATCTTGTACACCTCTATCAAGTCACCCCTAAACCTTCTTTTCTCCAATGAAAACAACCCCAAGTGCCTCAGCCTTTCCTCATACGATCTTTCTACCATACCAGGCAACATCCTGGTAAACCTCCTCTGCACCCGTTCCAGTGCCTCCACATCCTTCCTATAGTATGGCGACCAAAACTGCACACAATACTCCAGATGCGGACGCACCAGAGTCTTATACAACTGCAACATGACCTCAGTACTCCGGAACTACAAGATGATTAGGGGGTTAGATAGGGTTGACAGTGTGAACCTTTTCCCACGTATGGAGTCGGGTATTACAAGGGGGCATAGCTTTAAATTAAGGGGGGGTAGATATAGGACTGAAGTTAGGGGTAGGTTCTTCACTCAGCGAGTCGTAAGTTCATGGAATGCCCTGCCAGTAGCAGTGGTGGACTCTCCCTCTTTATGGGCATTTAAGCAGGCATTGGATAGGTATATGGAGGATAGTGGGTTAGTATAGGTTAGGTGGGCTTGGATCGGCGCAACATCGAGGGCCAAAGGGCCTGTACTGCGCTGTATTCTTCTATGTTCTATGTTCTAACTCAATTCCTCTACCAATAAAAGCCAGTACGCCATATGCCTTCTTCACCGCACTATTTACCTGGGTGGCAACTTTCAAAGATCTGTGAACATGGACACCAAGATCCCTCTGCTCATCCACATACCAAGTATCCGTCCATTAGCCCAGTACCCCATCTTTTTATTACTCTTACCAAAGTGAATCACCTCACACTTAGCTACATTGAACGCCATTTGCCACCTTTCTGCCCAGTTCTGCAGCTTATCTATATCCCGCTGTAACCTGCCACATCCTTCCTCACTGTCTGCAACTCCTCCGACTTTCGTATCATCCGCAAACTTGCTCACCCAACCTTCTAACCCCTCCTCCAGGTCATTTATAAAAATGACAAACAGCAATGGTCCCAAAACAGATCCTTGCGGAACACCGCTAGTGACGGCACTCCAAGATGAACCTTTGCCATCAACTACTACCCTCTGTCTTCTTCCAGCCAGCCAACTCCTAATCCAAACCTCCAACTCACCCTCAATGCCATACCTCCGTATTTTTTGCAGTAGTCCACCATGGGGAACCTTATCAAACGCCTTACTAAAATCCATATACACCACATCTACCGCTTTCCCCTCGTTCACCTCCTTAGTCACCTTCTCAAAGAATTCAATAAGGTTTGTGAGGCACGACCTGCCCTTCACAAAACCATGCTGACTATCCTTGATCACATTATTCCTATCCAGATGTTCATAAATCCTATCCCTTAGAATTCTCTCTAAGATTTTGCCCACAACAGAAGTGAGACTCACCAGCCAATAGTTACTAGGGTTATCCCTACTCCCCTTCTTGAACAAGGGAACCACATTTGCTAGCCTCCAATCTTCTGGCACTACTCCTGTAGACAACGAGGACATAAAAATCAAGGCCAATGGCTCTGCAATCTCATAGAACATAGAACATAGAAGAATACAGCGCAGTACAGGCCCTTGGGCCCTCGATGTTGCGCCGATCCAAGCCCACCTAAACTACACTAACCCACTATCCTCCATATACCTATCCAATGCCCTCTTAAATGCCCATAAAGAGGGAGAGTCCACCACTGTTACTGGCAGGGCATTCCATGAACTAACAACTCGCTGAGTGAAGAACCTACCCCTAACTTCAGTCCTATATCTACCCCCCCTTAATTTAAAGCTATGCCCCCTTGTAATACCCGACTCCATACGCGGGAAAAGGTTCACACTGTCGACCCTATCTAACCCCCTAATCATCTTGTACACCTCAATCAAGTCACCCCTAAACCTTCTTTTCTCTAGTGAAAACAGCCCCAAGTGCCTCAGTCTTTCCTCATACGATTTTCCTTCCATACCAGGCAACATCCTGGTAAACCTCCTCTGCACCCGTTCCAATGCCTCCACATCCTTCCTATAGTATGGCGACCAAAACTGCACACAATATTCCAGATGCGGCCGTACCAGAGTCTTATACAACTGCATCATGACCTCAGGACTCCGGAACTCAATTCCTCTACCAATAAAAGCCAGTACGCCATATGCCTTCCTCACAGCACTATTTACCTGGGTGGCAACTTTCAGAGATCTGTGTACATGGACACCAAGATCCCTCTGCTCATCCACACTACCAAGTATCCGACCATTAGCCCAGTACCCCATCTTTTTGTTATTCTTCCCAAAGTGAATCACCTCGCACTTAGCTACATTGAATTCCATCTGCCACCTTTCTGCCCAGCTCTGCAGCTTCTCTATATCCTGCTGTAACCTGCCACATGCTTCCTCACTGTCAACAACTCCTCCGACTTTCGTATCATCCGCAAACTTGCTCACCCAACCTTCTAACCCCTCTTCCAGGTCATTTATAAAAATGACAAACAGCAATGGTCCCAAAACAGATCCTTGTGGAACACCGCTAGTGACGGCACTCCATGAAGAAACTTTGCCATCAACTACTACCCTCTGTCTTCTTCCATCCAGCCAATTTCTAATCCAAACCTCCAACTCACCCTCAATGCCATATCTCCGTATTTTCTGCAGTAGCCTACCATGGGGAACCTTATCAAACGCCTTACTAAAATCCATATATACCACATCTACCGCTTTCCCCTCATCAACCTCCTTCGTCACCTTTTCAAAGAATTCAATAAGGTTTGTGAGGCACGACTTGCCCTTCACAAAACCATGCTGACTATCCTTGATCACATTATTCCTATCCAGATGTGCATAAATCCTATCCCTTACAATTCTCTCTAAGACTTTGCCCACAACAGAAGTGAGACTCACCGGCCTATAGTTACTAGGGCTATCCCTACTCCCCTTTTTGAACAAGGGAACCACATTTGCTATCCTCCAGTCTTCTGGGACTACTCCTGTAGACAAAGAGGACATAAAAATCAAGGCCAATGGCTCTGCAATCTCCTCCCTTGCTTCCCAGAGAATCCTAGGATAAATGCCATCAGGCCCAGGGGACTTATCTATTTTCACCTTTTCCAGGATTTCCAACACCTCTTCTCTACATACCTCAAAGCCATCCATTCTACTTATTTGTGCCTCAGTATTCTCATCGACAACAATGCCCTGTTCCTGAGTGAATACTGAAGAAAAGTATTCATTCAGTGTCTCCCCAATCTCTTCCGCCTCCACACGCAACTTCCCCCTACTATCCTTGACTGGACCTATTCCTACCCTAGTCATTCTTTTATTCCTAACATACCTATAGAAAGCCTTAGGGTTTTCCCTAATCCTATCTACTAAGGACCTTTCATGTCCCCTCCTTGCTGCTTTTAGCTCTCTCTTCAGGTCCTTCCTGGCTACCCTATAACTCTCAATCGCCCCAATTGAACCTTCACGTCTCATCTTGAGATAGGCCGCCCTCTTCCATTTAACAAGGGATTCCAATTCCTTATTAAACCACGGCTCCCTCGCACGACCCTTTCCTTCCTGCCTGACAGGTACATAATTATCAAGGACACTCAATAGTTGCCCCTTGAACAAGTTCCACATATCATTTACACTCTTGCCTTGGAGTCTACTTTTCCAAGCCACACATCCTAAGTCATGCCTCACCGCATCATAATTTCCCTTACCCCAGCTATAATTCTTGCCCTGTAGTACACACTTATCCCTCTCCATCACGAGTGTAAAAATCACCGAATTATGGTCACTATCCCCAAAGTGCTCACCTACCTCTAATTCTAACACCTGGCCTGGTTCGTTACCCAGAACCAAATCCAGTATGGCCTCACCTCTTGTTGGCCTGTCTACATATTGTGTCAGGAAACTCTCCTGCACACATTGAACAAACACTGACCCATCTAACGAACTTGAGCTATAGCTTTCCCAATCAATATCAGGAAAGTTAAAGTCCCCCATAACAACCACCCTATTACTGTCACTCATCTCCTGAATCACCTTCCCAATCCTTTCTTCAATGATTCTAGGACTATTAGGAGGCCTGTAAAAGACTCCTAACAGGGTGACCTCACCTTTCCTATTCCTAACCTCAGCCCAAACTACCTCAGATGGCAAGTCCACATCCATCGTCCTTTCCACCGCTGTAATACTATCTTTGACAAGCAATGCCACACCTCCCCCTCTTTTACCCCCACCTCTGACCCTACTAAAACATTTAAATCCCGGAACCTGCAACAGCCAATCCTGTCCCTGTTCTAGCCATGTCTCCGTAATAGCCACAACATCGAAGTCCCAGGTACCAACCAACGCTGCAAGTTCACCTACCTTATTCCGTATACTTCTTGCATTGAAGTATACACACTTCAAGCCACTTCCCTGTTTACAGGCACCCTCCTTGGAAATTGATGCCATGTTCCTCACCTCCCTACACTCCAGGCCCTGCACCCTGAAGCTACAATCTGGGTTCCCATGCCCCTGCCGAGTTAGTTTAAACCCCCCCAAAGAGCACTAGCAAACCTCCCCCCAAGGATACTGGTTCCCCTCAGGTTCAGGTGTAGACCATCCTGTTTATAGAGGTCCCACCCTTTCCAGAATGGGTGAAAATAGATAAGTCCCCTGGGCCTGATGGCATTTATCCTAGGATTCTCTGGGAAGCAAGGGAGGAGATTGCAGAGCCATTGGCCTTAATTTTTATGTCCTCTTTGTCTACAGGAGTAGTGCCAGAAGACTGGAGGATAGCAAATGTGGTTCCCTTGTTCAAAAAGGGGAGTAGGGATAACCCTAGTAACTATAGGCCGGTGAGTCTCACTTCTGTTGTGGGCAAAGTCTTAGAGAGAATTGTAAGGGATAGGATTTATGCACATCTGGATAGGAATAATGTGATCAAGGATAGTCAGCATGGTTTTGTGAAGGGCAGGTCGTGCCTCACAAACCTTATTGAATTCTTTGAAAAGGTGACGAAGGAGGTTGATGAGGGGAAAGCGGTAGATGTGGTATATATGGATTTTAGTAAGGCGTTTGATAAGGTTCCCCATGGTAGGCTACTGCAGAAAATACGGAGATATGGCATTGAGGGTGAGTTGGAGGTTTGGATTAGGAATTGGCTGGATGGAAGAAGACAGAGGGTAGTAGTTGATGGCAAAGTTTCTTCATGGAGTGCCGTCACTAGCGGTGTTCCGCAAGGATCTGTTTTGGGACCATTGCTGTTTGTCATTTTTATAAATGACCTGGAAGAGGGGTTAGAAGGTTGGGTGAGCAAGTTTGCGGATGATACGAAAGTCGGAGGAGTTGTTGACAGTGAGGAAGGATGTGGCAGGTTACAGCAGGATATAGAGAAGCTGCAGAGCTGGGCAGAAAGGTGGCAAATGGAATTCAATGTAGCTAAATGTGAGGTGATTCACTTTGGGAAGAATAACAAAAAGATGGGGTACTGGGCTAATGGTCGGATATTTGGTAGTGTGGATGAGCAGAGGGATCTTGGTGTCCATGTACACAGATCTCTGAAAGTTGCCACCCAGGTAAATAGTGCGGTGAGGAAGGCATATGGCGTACTGGCTTTTATTGGTAGAGGAATTGAGTTCCGGAGTCCTGAGGTCATGATGCAGTTGTATAAAACTCTGGTGCGGCCGCATCTGGAATATTGTGTGCAGTTTTGGTCGCCATACTATAGGAAGGATGTGGAGGCACTGGAACGGGTGCAGAGGAGGTTTACCAGGATGTTGCCTGGTATGGAAGGAAGATCGTATGAGGATAGACTGAGACACTTGGGGCTGTTTTCATTAGAGAAAAGAAGGTTTAGGGGTGACTTGATTGAGGTGTACAAGATGATTAGGGGGTTAGATAGGGTTGACAGTGTGAACCTTTTCCCGCGTATGGAGTCGGGTATTACAAGGGGGCATAGCTTTAAATTAAGGGGGGGTAGATATAGGACTGAAGTTAGGGGTAGGTTCTTCACTCAGCGAGTCGTAAGTTCATGGAATGCCCTGCCAGCAGCAGTGGTGGACTCTCCCTCTTTATGGGCATTTAAGCGGGCATTGGATAGGTATATGGAGGATAGTGGGTTAGTATAGGTTAGGTGGGCTTGGATCGGCGCAACATCGAGGGCCAAAGGGCCTGTACTGCGCTGTATTCTTCTATGTTCTATGTTCTATGTTCTAATTTCCAACACCTCTTCTCTACATACCTCAAAGCCATCCATTCTACTTAATTGTGACTCAGTACTCACATTGACAACAATGTCCTGTTCCTGATTGAATACTGACGAAAAGTATTCATTCAATGTCTCCCCAATCTCTTCAGCCTCCACTCGCAACTTCCCACTACTATCCTTGACTGGACCTATTCCTACCCTCGTCATTCTTTTATTCCTGACATACCTATAGAAAGCCTTAGGGTTTTCCCTAATCCTACCAACTAAGGCCCTTTCATGTCCCCTCCTTGCTGCTCTTAGCTCTCTCTTCAGGTCCTTCCTGGCTACCTTATAACTCTCAATCGCCCCAATTGAACCTTCACGCCTCATCTTTACATAGGCCGCCCTCTTCCATTTAACAAGGGATTCCAATTCCTTATTAAACCACGGCTCCCTCACACGACCCTTTCCTCCCTGCCTGACGGGTACATACTTATCAAGGACACTCAATAGTTGCTCCTTGAACAAGCTCCACATATCAGTTACGCCCTTGTCTTGAAGCTTACTTTTCCAAGCCACACATCCTAAGTCATGCCTCACCGCGTCATAATTTCCCTGCCCCCAGCTATAACTCTTGCCCTGTAGTGCACACTTATCCCTCTCCATCGCTAGAGTAAAAGTCACCGAATTGTGGTCACTGTCCCCAAAGTGCTCACCTACCTCTAATTCTAACACCTGGCCTGGTTCGTTACCCAGAACCAAATCCAGTATGGCCTCACCTCTTGTTGGCCTATCTACATATCGTGTCAGGAAACCCTCCTGCACACATTGGACAAACACTGACCCATCTAACGAACTTGAGCTATAGCTTTCCCAATCAATATCAGGAAAGTTAAAGTCCCCCATAACAACCACCCTATTACTTTCACTCTTCTCTTGAATCATCCTCGCAATCCTTTCTTCTACGTTTCTAGGACTATTAGGAGGCCTGTAAAAAATTACTAACAGGGTGAGCTCACCTTTCCTATTCCTAACCTCAGCCCAAACTACCTCAGACGGCGAGTCTTCATCCATCGTCCTTTCCACCGCTGTAATACTATCTTTGACAAGCAATGCCACACCTCCCCCTCTTTTACCCCCACCTCTGACCCTACTAAAACATTTAAACCCTGGAACCTGCAACAGCCAATCCTGTCCCTGTTCTACCCATGTCTCCGTAATAGCCACAACATCGAAGTCCCAGGTACCAACCCACGCTGCAAGTTCCTAATGTACCAACCCACGTTCCTAATGTGCCTGCTTCCAGCGCTTCGACTGGCAACGCGTTCCAGGCACCCACCATCCTCTGTGTGAAAACCTTTCCCCGCACTTTTCCCTTCTCACTTTCCCCCTCTCACCGTGAACCTGTACCCACTGACTCGCCACCCCACCCTTTCGATGCCTCTCAGTATGCTGTCGACCTCTATCAGGTCGCCCCTCAGCTTCCGTCTTTGCAGTGACGACAATCCAAGTTTATTCAACCTCTCCTCACAGCAGAAGCGCTCCAGGGCAGGCAACGTGCTGGTAAACCTTCTCTGCACCCTCTCCAAAGCATCCACGTCCTTCTGGTAGTGTGCCGAACAGCATTGCGCGCGATATCCCAATTGTAGCCTAACTGGAGTTTTGTACAGCTCTTTGTACAGATCATTTATTTACACGTCACAAACAACAAAGGTCCTAGCACTGAGCCCTGCGGGACGCCACTAGTTACTGATCTCCTTTCCGAAAAATGCGCCCCGAGTCGGTTTTGTATCAAGCTAGCCGACTCACCTCAGATCCCACGAGACTCTACCTTTTGTAGCAGCCTGCCGTAAGATGTGAAGCGATCCAGAAGAGATTACTGACGCAAAGGTGACTACACTTAAATGAAAGTGCTGGGAATGGCAACCGTGATGGAACTCGCAGCCAAGGAAGGAAGGTCAACACCTCACAAAATGGTGGCTGAGAGTTCACAAAATGGTGGCCCAGGGACAAGCACCAACGCAGACACAAAACTGCCACTGCTGTGGAAACACATGTCAGGCAGCAGCAAATTGCTGCTGGAAAGAAGCTGTGTGCAGAAACTGCAGCATTAAAAAAGAATATATTAAGTGGGTGCGCTCGGGGGAGAAAGTACCAATAACCTGCAGCGAAAGTACAGGAAGAAATCCTAAATGGTACAAAAAGGGCAAGAAGACAAAAGCCCAGGCGCACAAACCAATGAGGTGTTGTTGTTACAGATACTGGCGATAGCTGCCGACGCCCCGGTCGCTCCCTTACTGAACGGCAAACCGGTAAGAATGGAGGTGGACACCGGTTTCATTGATACGGCTGAGTCACGTTGCGCTGCAACCTTCAGAAACTGAGCGAGGAACACACACAGGTGCTTTCACGGTGGGAACGTTCAGTTATACGGTCAGTCTGAAGACACAGCCTGCGCGTCAACAAAGGAAATCTTAGAGCTTTATGGGCAAGAATGTGGTTGGACAGAATCAAACTCAACTGGGCCGAAGGCAATCACTTGTCAAGATTCTGAGAGTGACTGATCAAGAATTCTAAAGAAGCACGCTATTGTTTTCAATGGGATAGAGAAGCAGGACGCCGGGAGCCTTTGATAAGGTTCCACGTGGTAGGCTGTTGGAGAAAATGCAGAGGCATGGAACTGAGGGTGATTTAGCAGCTTGGCTTAGAAACTGGCTTTCTGAAAGAAGGCAGCGGGTGGTGGTTGATGGAAAATATTCAGCCTGGAGTCCGGTTACTAGTGGTGTGCCACAAGGGTCTGTTTTGGGACCACTGCTGTTTGTCATTTTTATAAATGACTTAGATGCAGGCATAACATAGGTGGATGGATTAGTAAATTTGCAGACGACGCTAAAGTCGGTGGAGTGGTGGTCAGTGTGGAAGAATGTTACAGGTTGCAGGGGGACTTGGATAAACTGCAGAATTGGGCTGAGAGGTGGCAAATGGAGTTCAATGCAGCTAAATGTGAGGTGATGCACTTTGGGAAGAATAACAGGAAGGCAGAGTACTGGGTCGATGGAAAGATTCTTGGTAGTGTGGATGTGCAGAGGGATCTTGGAGTCCCATGTACATAGATCCCTGAAAGTTGCCACCCAAGTGGATAGTGCTGTTAAGAAGGCTGTTAGGTTTCATTCGTAGAGGGATTGAGTGCCGGAGCCGCAATATCATGCTGCAACAGTTCACCTGCTGGTGTGTGCTAGGCGGTTTCCTTTCCCTTTGCTCAACGACCTATTTGCTGAACTAGCCGGAGGTCAGCTTTTCAGTAAAACTGAGCCCGGTAAACCCTACCTCCAGATGAGTGTAGATCCTGAGTTTAAATGAATGAGACACAATCTTATTGAAACATATTGGATTCTTACGTGGCTCGACAGGGTAAATGCTGAGAGGACATTTTCCCTCATGGGAGTGTCTAGAACTGAACAGAATAAAGAGGCACCAATTTAAGAGTGAGATCAGGAGAAACGTCTTCTCTCAGAGGGTTGTGAGTCTTTGGAATTTGTTGTCACAGACAGCTGGCACACGCTGCTTGTGTGAGACTGACTTTGCTGCCTCAGCCAGAACTGGCAGCATTCTAAGTGCAAAAGAAGGCAAGGGGGTGTTGTGCCAGTCCCTGCGTACACAGCCCAGGTGCCGGATAATCTGCAGTGCTCCTACCTGCCTTATTATCTTTCCAGGCCAGTTCCGGTCAGCAAACATTGGTTTGTTTGTTCTACGTTTTCTCACGTGCTGTTGTCGAGTTAGTGCTGTCTCTTTGCTTTTCCCAGTGAGAATTGACTCTCTGAGTAACCTGCCTCTGACTCAGTCATTCGTGATAGCACACACGATTCTGTCGTGGCTCCGTGAATCGGAAAATGGCTGAAACTCACAGTCCTTTGCCTCGTTTTTCCGGTCAGTCACATACGTACCTATCGATTCCGCCTGCCCTTGCAGTCTGATGAAAAGCATGTGCCTTAAATACGTCCCGATGATTTTTGTCCTAGCTCACAGTGTTCTCGAAATCTCTCTTTCAAGTCATCAAAATCAAAACGACTGAACCCCGAGATAGCTTCATCCCCAGCAGCATGCAGCAACGTAGCACAGTTGACCTTCTCTTGTTTTTCTGAAATGTCGCTCGCGAGTATGAAAAGCTGGTGGGCAGCTACGGTTGCTGCGACTCCCAAATTCTGACACCATGTGGTGTGATCGGGGCCCGGCGTTGGCGGGAAGGTGCAGCACGCAGCAGGGGTCCGAGGGGATGACATTGAGAGCAAGTGTCAAGGTGCGCAAGAGACAGAGATGGCGAGAGAAGGATAGGGAGCGGGAGCTGAGCAGCCACCTTAGAACAGACGAGTTTGAATCGACTCACGCCCGGTTGGATGTGAGGTGTGAGAAATGAAGCACTTGGTACTCAAACCCATCCAGCAGACACAAAGCACCGAAAGCCTGAGTTATAAACATGAAGCTGTTTTTAGATGAGGGGTGCACCGTTCCCGGAGGTACTGCAATACCAGGTCGATGCGTGGAGTGGACGGAGCAAGCCCCTATTCCATCTCCCTGCTCCAAAAATCAATTTAATATATGGTCCCCAGATAAGGGACGTATCAGATATTAAACTGATAAGAACAGATTTTTTTTTTTTTTTTTTTTTTTATTTCAAAATATACTTTATTCATATAAATAAATCTTTGGTACTTGTACAATTTGTCATATCGTTCATAAATATATACATTCCATGTCGTAAAGAACAGATTGAATTACTCAAATTTACAGTTATCCTATTTACAGTTCCCTTCATTAACCATCCAGTCTCTTATTATTTAGCTGTGGCTTCAGCGGAACCCACCTACTGAGTGGGTGCCCTGTTATATGAGAGCAAAGGAAAAACTTCTTTAACCCCCAGTTTATGGGGTTACCATTGTCCATTTGACTGTCCTGTCTCTGGGGTAGCTGTCTGCATCCCCATGGTGTGCACAAACTGCTGGACCTTCGCTGGGCTGAGGTAGCTATCCAGGCCCTCACTGGGGTCATTTACCTGCTCTGAAGAACAGATACTACACTTGATCTTAGCCAAAAGGCCGAGAAGCGATAACTACAATACCGCGGACTGCCTCAAGTCCCATTTGTCCTCCATGTTTTCAATCAGCTTGATTCTGTTCAAAGACTTGTAGATCACTGCTGACAGTTTCCCTGTCGCCGTAGTCCTCCCAGGATTTCTAACGAGAGCAGCAGGTCCGTTTACAGCAGTTGCTTTTTTTCCCCTGTCAGTGAACCACTGTCTCATGGTCATGTAGAGATCGTCAGTATCTCACCAATCAAGTGGGTCAGGGCTAAGCTTACGTGACTTCTCACGTGACCAGCACAGCGTTTTTGAGGAGGCGGTAACCAACTGCAGAACTGCACGCATTGAATGATACATTCAGCCTGTCATGTCTGCATCAGCTCTCTGCACGAGCAACTTCCCCAGTCCCACTCGCCCTGCAGCAAATATTCTCTCTTCAGATAAGTATCCGACCCTCCGACCAAAGTCACCATTGAATCTGCCTCCAGCACCCTCTCTCTCAGGCAGTGCACTGCATATTCTCACCACTCGCTGAAGATGCTTGGGCCTAGGACGCTACCTCGATGAAACGTGACACGTAGAGAAGAAAGCAATAGATTCAGCCGAGCCCTCCATGTCTTTGATGTGTGTGGATGTGCCTGCAGTTAGAACATTGCACAGTACAGGCCCTTCGGCCCACGATGTCGTGCCGAGCAGTTTTCTTAATCTAAGATCAACCTAACCTACACACCCCTCAATTTACTGCCGTCCAGCGTGTGCTCGCCGAGCAGTAGCTTAAATGTCCCTGACAGTTTGTGGGAGATTAGAAATGCAGTTAGAGATGTTGTTTTTGCAGATGGGTGACGGGGTGTTGTGGGGGGAGGGGAAGGGGAACATTACACAAACGGTCGCGGGATTCTTGCAGCATACTTAAGGCTAAGATTTTAACGAATATAGAGGTTTTTGTTTAAGAAATAGTTGTAAACTAAGAAATAACTTTAAAGTGTTGTAGCTGACCACAAAAGTAGCAGTAGGGGCATTTCACAATAAGCTTATAGTATGATAAGGGGAACTGGATAAAATAGCAGACAGGCTGTAACAGACAAGGACAAGGACAGCAGGGTAGTCAGATAAGGAAAATTAGAGAAAAACGAGTGAGGTAATCGGCTTATGATAGGATGGGAAAAGGGAGGCGTGATTCCGCAACTTGCAAACTGAATAAGAATGCTTACATGTTTTGTTTTCGCGCGCTTTTGCTAGCCTGATTGCTTGAGCAAAACGCCTGTTCTTGCAAGGCCGTAAAGAATTAAATGTTCTTGTTTCCAAGGCTTTGTCTCAGGCTGAATTGTGAGTGAGTTTTGTTTCTCACAGTTGCCGAAGGGCCTGTTGTTGCGCTGCTCTGTTCGACGTTCTAAAAATCTCAGCTGTTACCAATGTGAAAAATCCCTGCCTCCCCACAAGGCAAATGATTGGAGCAGGTTCGAATTCTGACCGAAAAATCTCACTGTCAGGAAATCTCGGCTCGCTCACCTTTACGAACAGTACCTCTTACAGACTAATCCATCTTGTCTTGGAAAGTGTGAACTCCCATCCCCCAACCCACCTCGTGCAAATGAATAGCACGACGGGGCGGGGATGTGAAGATCAATTTACAGCAAATCAGCCTTTATTGGTTCGGCTCCAAACATTCCAATTCGGTCTGCTTCCTTAGAATTGCAAATCAAGATTCAAGAGTGCTAATTGCAGCGCTAACAGCAAGCTAATGGTTTAATAGTGGCTGTGCAATCAAAAAGCAAGGTCTAAAATGCAAAATAAAGCAAAACACCCAGTAAGCAAAACCTCAGCATCTGTGGGGAAAAAGCAGAATTAACGCTTTTTCGAGTCCAGTGACCCTTCTCCCGAAGGGTGCAGCGAGTTCTGTTTTCGTCTAGACATTACAACCTGCAGCACCACGCGTGGAGTCAGTGATCAACTGCACCTTCACTCTATTGGTAGCCACTGAGCACGTACATCGATGCTTGCATCAGGACGAGACGAAACCTGAACCAAACGGACGGAGGCTCCGAAGCTCTCTGCCACCCTCTCACCTTCAATGCGCACTTGGATCCATCCGGCTGCTCCGCATCAGGAAGCATCAATGGGGCGGCCTCAATCAACAGATGGGAATCAGAAAGCTTCCCCACACAGTCACACAGTACAGAAGAGGCCCTTTGGCCCTCCGAGTCCGCACTGACAAAGCTACTCTAAGTCTGCTCTAGTCCCACTTTCCAGCACTTGGTCCGTAGCCAGGAAAGGTTATGACATTTCCAGTGCTCATCCAAGTAGTTTTTCAAGGTTTTGAGGTTCCCCGCCTCGCTACCCTCCCAAGCAGTGCATTCCAGACCGCCGCCACCCTCTGGGAAACAACTGCTTTCTGTCATGACCGCAAGACCACGGAAGGTCTGACGGCCCATAAGACGTAGGAGCAGAATCGGGCCATTCGGCCCACGCTCCGCCATTCGGTCGTGGCTCACAGGTTTCTCAACCCCGATTCTCCTGCCCTCTCCCCACAACCCTTGATCCCCTTATAATCAAGAACCTCTCTATCTCTGTCTTAAATGCAACCTCATCTCAGCCTGAAGGGACGACCCTTCACCCTGAGGCTGTACTTCCAGGTCCTCGTCTCGCCTACTAGTGGGATCATCGGGTTCAATTCCCGCCTCAGGCGACTGACTGTGTGGAGTTTGCACGCTCTCCCCGTGCCTGCGTGGGTTTCCTCCGGGTGCTCCGGTTTCCTCCCACAGTCCAAAGATGTGCAGGTCAGGTGAATTGGCCATGCTAAATTGCCCGTAGTGTTAGGTAAGGGGCAAATGTAGGGGTATGGGTGGGTTGCGCTTCGGCGGGTCGGTGTGGACTTGTTGGGTCGAAGGGCCTGTTTCCACACTGTAATGTAATGTAATCTAATCTAATCTTCTTCACATCCACTCTGACCAGGCCTCCCAGTAGCCTGTAAGGTTCAGTCAGATCCCGCCTTACCTTTCGAAACACCATCGGGTATAGACCCAGAGACCTCGTGTGACAAACCCTTCAGCCCCAGGGGGAACACGCTTGTAAACCTTCTCTAGACTCCCTCCAACACCAGCGCATCCCTTCCTTTGGTACAGGGCACAAAACTGCTCCCGATATTCCACCTGTGGTCAGACCAGAACCTGATGCAGCCTCAGCAGCACGTCTCTGCTCCTTTTTTCTCGCCCGCTTGAAATGAATGCCGACACTGCATTTGCCTTCCGAACCATCGGATGAACCTGCATGTTAATCATGAAACAACCTGGAACTAAGACTCCCAAGACCCTCTGCGCTTCAGATTTGCAAAGCCTTTCCCTCGTTCAGAAAATCGTCTACCCGATTGTTCTTGCTACCAAAGTGCAAAACCGCACACTTGGTCACTTCTTTCCCCACTCGCCCTTCATCTCCACCCCCTTCTGCAGCCTGCCCGTTTCCTCAAAACTACCTGTCCCTCTCGCTATCTTTGTGCCATCTGCAAACTCAGCAAAAATGCCCTCCGTGGCCCTCATTATCGTCGACACCCCAATAAGGTCCCTGTCACAGCCCCGTCTACAAGGTATTTGCAGAAATTCACCAAAGTTATACACGTGGCCGGAGACTTTGGCACGTCGGGTCGATAACACAGGGCCCAGCGAGCCTGTGCCGATTCCTACTCCTTGTTTGGACGTGCTACTTGTTGCCCAGACGTGGTTTCAGTCCCGCCGTTCCGCCTCCCGTTCACGTGTCTAACAAGGTGAGCCTGAAACATAGAACATAGAAGAATACAGCGCAGTACAGGCCCTTCGGCCCTCGATGTTGCGCCGATCCAAGCCCACCTAACCTACACTAGCCCACTATCCTCCATATGCCTATCCAATGCCTGCTTAAATGCCCATAATGAGGGAGAGTCCACCACTGCTACTGGCAGGGCATTCCATGAACTCACGACTCGCTGAGTAAAGAACCTACCCCTAACATCTGTCCTATACCTACCCCCCCTTAATTTAAAGCTATGCCCCCTTGGAAAAAGATTCTCACTGTCGACCCTATCTAAACCCCTAATCATCTTGTACACCTCTATCAAGTCACCCCTAAACCTTCTTTTCTCCAATGAAAACAACCCCAAGTGCCTCAGCCTTTCCTCATACGATCTTTCTACCATACCAGGCAACATCCTGGTAAACCTCCTCTGCACCCGTTCCAGTGCCTCCACATCCTTCCTATAGTATGGCGACCAAAACTGCACACAATACTCCAGATGCGGACGCACCAGAGTCTTATACAACTGCAACATGACCTCAGTACTCCGGAACTACAAGATGATTAGGGGGTTAGATAGGGTTGACAGTGTGAACCTTTTCCCACGTATGGAGTCGGGTATTACAAGGGGGCATAGCTTTAAATTAAGGGGGGGTAGATATAGGACTGAAGTTAGGGGTAGGTTCTTCACTCAGCGAGTCGTAAGTTCATGGAATGCCCTGCCAGTAGCAGTGGTGGACTCTCCCTCTTTATGGGCATTTAAGCAGGCATTGGATAGGTATATGGAGGATAGTGGGTTAGTATAGGTTAGGTGGGCTTGGATCGGCGCAACATCGAGGGCCAAAGGGCCTGTACTGCGCTGTATTCTTCTATGTTCTATGTTCTATGTTCTAACTCAATTCCTCTACCAATAAAAGCCAGTACGCCATATGCCTTCTTCACCGCACTATTTACCTGGGTGGCAACTTTCAAAGATCTGTGAACATGGACACCAAGATCCCTCTGCTCATCCACACTACCAAGTATCCGTCCATTAGCCCAGTACCCCATCTTTTTATTACTCTTACCAAAGTGAATCACCTCACACTTAGCTACATTGAACGCCATTTGCCACCTTTCTGCCCAGTTCTGCAGCTTATCTATATCCCGCTGTAACCTGCCACATCCTTCCTCACTGTCTGCAACTCCTCCGACTTTCGTATCATCCGCAAACTTGCTCACCCAACCTTCTAACCCCTCCTCCAGGTCATTTATAAAAATGACAAACAGCAATGGTCCCAAAACAGATCCTTGCGGAACACCGCTAGTGACGGCACTCCAAGATGAACCTTTGCCATCAACTACTACCCTCTGTCTTCTTCCAGCCAGCCAACTCCTAATCCAAACCTCCAACTCACCCTCAATGCCATACCTCCGTATTTTGTGCAGTAGTCCACCATGGGGAACCTTATCAAACGCCTTACTAAAATCCATATACACCACATCTACCGCTTTCCCCTCGTTCACCTCCTTAGTCACCTTCTCAAAGAATTCAATAAGGTTTGTGAGGCACGACCTGCCCTTCACAAAACCATGCTGACTATCCTTGATCACATTATTCCTATCCAGATGTTCATAAATCCTATCCCTTAGAATTCTCTCTAAGATTTTGCCCACAACAGAAGTGAGACTCACCAGCCAATAGTTACTAGGGTTATCCCTACTCCCCTTCTTGAACAAGGGAACCACATTTGCTAGCCTCCAATCTTCTGGCACTACTCCTGTAGACAACGAGGACATAAAAATCAAGGCCAATGGCTCTGCAATCTCATAGAACATAGAACATAGAACATAGAAGAATACAGCGCAGTACAGGCCCTTGGGCCCTCGATGTTGCGCCGATCCAAGCCCACCTAAACTACACTAACCCACTATCCTCCATATACCTATCCAATGCCCTCTTAAATGCCCATAAAGAGGGAGAGTCCACCACTGTTACTGGCAGGGCATTCCATGAACTAACAACTCGCTGAGTGAAGAACCTACCCCTAACTTCAGTCCTATATCTACCCCCCCTTAATTTAAAGCTATGCCCCCTTGTAATACCCGACTCCATACGCGGGAAAAGGTTCACACTGTCAACCCTATCTAACCCCCTAATCATCTTGTACACCTCAATCAAGTCACCCCTAAACCTTCTTTTCTCTAGTGAAAACAGCCCCAAGTGCCTCAGTCTTTCCTCATACGATCTTCCTACCATACCAGGCAACATCCTGGTAAACCTCCTCTGCACCCGTTCCAGTGCCTCCACATCCTTCCTATAGTATGGCGACCAAAACTGCACACAATATTCCAGATGCGGCCGTACCAGAGTCTTATACAACTGCATCATGACCTCAGGACTCCGGAACTCAATTCCTCTACCAATAAAAGCCAGTACGCCATATGCCTTCCTCACAGCACTATTTACCTGGGTGGCAACTTTCAGAGATCTGTGTACATGGACACCAAGATCCCTCTGCTCATCCACACTACCAAGTATCCGACCATTAGCCCAGTACCCCATCTTTTTGTTATTCTTCCCAAAGTGAATCACCTCGCACTTAGCTACATTGAATTCCATCTGCCACCTTTCTGCCCAGCTCTGCAGCTTCTCTATATCCTGCTGTAACCTGCCACATGCTTCCTCACTGTCAACAACTCCTCCGACTTTCGTATCATCCGCAAACTTGCTCACCCAACCTTCTAACCCCTCTTCCAGGTCATTTATAAAAATGACAAACAGCAATGGTCCCAAAACAGATCCTTGTGGAACACCGCTAGTGACGGCACTCCATGAAGAAACTTTGCCATCAACTACTACCCTCTGTCTTCTTCCATCCAGCCAATTTCTAATCCAAACCTCCAACTCACCCTCAATGCCATATCTCCGTATTTTCTGCAGTAGCCTACCATGGGGAACCTTATCAAACGCCTTACTAAAATCCATATATACCACATCTACCGCTTTCCCCTCATCAACCTCCTTCGTCACCTTTTCAAAGAATTCAATAAGGTTTGTGAGGCACGACTTGCCCTTCACAAAACCATGCTGACTATCCTTGATCACATTATTCCTATCCAGATGTGCATAAATCCTATCCCTTACAATTCTCTCTAAGACTTTGCCCACAACAGAAGTGAGACTCACCGGCCTATAGTTACTAGGGCTATCCCTACTCCCCTTTTTGAACAAGGGAACCACATTTGCTATCCTCCAGTCTTCTGGGACTACTCCTGTAGACAAAGAGGACATAAAAATCAAGGCCAATGGCTCTGCAATCTCCTCCCTTGCTTCCCAGAGAATCCTAGGATAAATGCCATCAGGCCCAGGGGACTTATCTATTTTCACCTTTTCCAGGATTTCCAACACCTCTTCTCTACATACCTCAAAGCCATCCATTCTACTTATTTGTGCCTCAGTATTCTCATCGACAACAATGCCCTGTTCCTGAGTGAATACTGAAGAAAAGTATTCATTCAGTGTCTCCCCAATCTCTTCCGCCTCCACACGCAACTTCCCCCTACTATCCTTGACTGGACCTATTCCTACCCTAGTCATTCTTTTATTCCTAACATACCTATAGAAAGCCTTAGGGTTTTCCCTAATCCTATCTACTAAGGACCTTTCATGTCCCCTCCTTGCTGCTTTTAGCTCTCTCTTCAGGTCCTTCCTGGCTACCCTATAACTCTCAATCGCCCCAATTGAACCTTCACGTCTCATCTTGAGATAGGCCGCCCTCTTCCATTTAACAAGGGATTCCAATTCCTTATTAAACCACGGCTCCCTCGCACGACCCTTTCCTTCCTGCCTGACAGGTACATAATTATCAAGGACACTCAATAGTTGCCCCTTGAACAAGTTCCACATATCATTTACACTCTTGCCTTGGAGTCTACTTTTCCAAGCCACACATCCTAAGTCATGCCTCACCGCATCATAATTTCCCTTACCCCAGCTATAATTCTTGCCCTGTAGTACACACTTATCCCTCTCCATCACGAGTGTAAAAATCACCGAATTATGGTCACTATCCCCAAAGTGCTCACCTACCTCTAATTCTAACACCTGGCCTGGTTCGTTACCCAGAACCAAATCCAGTATGGCCTCACCTCTTGTTGGCCTGTCTACATATTGTGTCAGGAAACTCTCCTGCACACATTGAACAAACACTGACCCATCTAACGAACTTGAGCTATAGCTTTCCCAATCAATATCAGGAAAGTTAAAGTCCCCCATAACAACCACCCTATTACTGTCACTCATCTCCTGAATCACCTTCCCAATCCTTTCTTCAATGATTCTAGGACTATTAGGAGGCCTGTAAAAGACTCCTAACAGGGTGACCTCACCTTTCCTATTCCTAACCTCAGCCCAAACTACCTCAGATGGCAAGTCCACATCCATCGTCCTTTCCACCGCTGTAATACTATCTTTGACAAGCAATGCCACACCTCCCCCTCTTTTACCCCCACCTCTGACCCTACTAAAACATTTAAATCCCGGAACCTGCAACAGCCAATCCTGTCCCTGTTCTAGCCATGTCTCCGTAATAGCCACAACATCGAAGTCCCAGATACCAACCAACGCTGCAAGTTCACCTACCTTATTCCGTATACTTCTTGCATTGAAGTATACACACTTCAAGCCACTTCCCTGTTTACAGGCACCCTCCTTGGAAATTGATGCCATGTTCCTCACCTCCCTACACTCCAGGCCCTGCACCCTGAAGCTACAATCTGGGTTCCCATGCCCCTGCCGAGTTAGTTTAAACCCCCCCCAAGAGCACTAGCAAACCTCCCCCCAAGGATACTGGTTCCCCTCAGGTTCAGGTGTAGACCATCCTGTTTATAGAGGTCCCACCCTTTCCAGAATGGGTGAAAATAGATAAGTCCCCTGGGCCTGATGGCATTTATCCTAGGATTCTCTGGGAAGCAAGGGAGGAGATTGCAGAGCCATTGGCCTTGATTTTTATGTCCTCTTTGTCTACAGGAGTAGTGCCAGAAGACTGGAGGATAGCAAATGTGGTTCCCTTGTTCAAAAAGGGGAGTAGGGATAACCCTAGTAACTATAGGCCGGTGAGTCTCACTTCTGTTGTGGGCAAAGTCTTAGAGAGAATTGTAAGGGATAGGATTTATGCACATCTGGATAGGAATAATGTGATCAAGGATAGTCAGCATGGTTTTGTGAAGGGCAGGTCGTGCCTCACAAACCTTATTGAATTCTTTGAAAAGGTGACGAAGGAGGTTGATGAGGGGAAAGCGGTAGATGTGGTATATATGGATTTTAGTAAGGCGTTTGATAAGGTTCCCCATGGTAGGCTAC
Organism: Chiloscyllium plagiosum; assembly: GCF_037043375.1. Classification (NCBI taxonomy): domain Eukaryota; kingdom Metazoa; phylum Chordata; class Chondrichthyes; order Orectolobiformes; family Hemiscylliidae; genus Chiloscyllium; species Chiloscyllium plagiosum. The sequence continues at coordinate 182,852,347 of NW_028270139.1, forward strand.
TGCAGAAAATACGGAGATATGGCATTGAGGGTGAGTTGGAGGTTTGGATTAGGAATTGGCTGGATGGAAGAAGACAGAGGGTAGTAGTTGATGGCAAAGTTTCTTCATGGAGTGCCGTCACTAGCGGTGTTCCGCAAGGATCTGTTTTGGGACCATTGCTGTTTGTCATTTTTATAAATGACCTGGAAGAGGGGTTAGAAGGTTGGGTGAGCAAGTTTGCGGATGATACGAAAGTCGGAGGAGTTGTTGACAGTGAGGAAGGATGTGGCAGGTTACAGCAGGATATAGAGAAGCTGCAGAGCTGGGCAGAAAGGTGGCAAATGGAATTCAATGTAGCTAAATGTGAGGTGATTCACTTTGGGAAGAATAACAAAAAGATGGGGTACTGGGCTAATGGTCGGATATTTGGTAGTGTGGATGAGCAGAGGGATCTTGGTGTCCATGTACACAGATCTCTGAAAGTTGCCACCCAGGTAAATAGTGCGGTGAGGAAGGCATATGGCGTACTGGCTTTTATTGGTAGAGGAATTGAGTTCCGGAGTCCTGAGGTCATGATGCAGTTGTATAAAACTCTGGTGCGGCCGCATCTGGAATATTGTGTGCAGTTTTGGTCGCCATACTATAGGAAGGATGTGGAGGCACTGGAACGGGTGCAGAGGAGGTTTACCAGGATGTTGCCTGGTATGGAAGGAAGATCGTATGAGGATAGACTGAGACACTTGGGGCTGTTTTCATTAGAGAAAAGAAGGTTTAGGGGTGACTTGATTGAGGTGTACAAGATGATTAGGGGGTTAGATAGGGTTGACAGTGTGAACCTTTTCCCGCGTATGGAGTCGGGTATTACAAGGGGGCATAGCTTTAAATTAAGGGGGGGTAGATATAGGACTGAAGTTAGGGGTAGGTTCTTCACTCAGCGAGTCGTAAGTTCATGGAATGCCCTGCCAGCAGCAGTGGTGGACTCTCCCTCTTTATGGGCATTTAAGCGGGCATTGGATAGGTATATGGAGGATAGTGGGTTAGTATAGGTTAGGTGGGCTTGGATCGGCGCAACATCGAGGGCCAAAGGGCCTGTACTGCGCTGTATTCTTCTATGTTCTATGTTCTAATTTCCAACACCTCTTCTCTACATACCTCAAAGCCATCCATTCTACTTAATTGTGACTCAGTACTCACATTGACAACAATGTCCTGTTCCTGATTGAATACTGACGAAAAGTATTCATTCAATGTCTCCCCAATCTCTTCAGCCTCCACTCGCAACTTCCCACTACTATCCTTGACTGGACCTATTCCTACCCTCGTCATTCTTTTATTCCTGACATACCTATAGAAAGCCTTAGGGTTTTCCCTAATCCTACCAACTAAGGCCCTTTCATGTCCCCTCCTTGCTGCTCTTAGCTCTCTCTTCAGGTCCTTCCTGGCTACCTTATAACTCTCAATCGCCCCAATTGAACCTTCACGTCTCATCGGCGCAACATCGAGGGCCAAAGGGCCTGTACTGCGCTGTATTCTTCTATGTTCTATGTTCTATGTTCTAACTCAATTCCTCTACCAATAAAAGCCAGTACGCCATATGCCTTCTTCACCGCACTATTTACCTGGGTGGCAACTTTCAAAGATCTGTGAACATGGACACCAAGATCCCTCTGCTCATCCACACTACCAAGTATCCGTCCATTAGCCCAGTACCCCATCTTTTTATTACTCTTACCAAAGTGAATCACCTCACACTTAGCTACATTGAACGCCATTTGCCACCTTTCTGCCCAGTTCTGCAGCTTATCTATATCCCGCTGTAACCTGCCACATCCTTCCTCACTGTCTGCAACTCCTCCGACTTTCGTATCATCCGCAAACTTGCTCACCCAACCTTCTAACCCCTCCTCCAGGTCATTTATAAAAATGACAAACAGCAATGGTCCCAAAACAGATCCTTGCGGAACACCGCTAGTGACGGCACTCCAAGATGAACCTTTGCCATCAACTACTACCCTCTGTCTTCTTCCAGCCAGCCAACTCCTAATCCAAACCTCCAACTCACCCTCAATGCCATACCTCCGTATTTTTTGCAGTAGTCCACCATGGGGAACCTTATCAAACGCCTTACTAAAATCCATATACACCACATCTACCGCTTTCCCCTCGTTCACCTCCTTAGTCACCTTCTCAAAGAATTCAATAAGGTTTGTGAGGCACGACCTGCCCTTCACAAAACCATGCTGACTATCCTTGATCACATTATTCCTATCCAGATGTTCATAAATCCTATCCCTTAGAATTCTCTCTAAGATTTTGCCCACAACAGAAGTGAGACTCACCAGCCAATAGTTACTAGGGTTATCCCTACTCCCCTTCTTGAACAAGGGAACCACATTTGCTAGCCTCCAATCTTCTGGCACTACTCCTGTAGACAACGAGGGCATAAAAATCAAGGCCAATGGCTCTGCAATCTCATAGAACATAGAACATAGAACATAGAAGAATACAGCGCAGTACAGGCCCTTGGGCCCTCGATGTTGCGCCGATCCAAGCCCACCTAAACTACACTAACCCACTATCCTCCATATACCTATCCAATGCCCTCTTAAATGCCCATAAAGAGGGAGAGTCCACCACTGTTACTGGCAGGGCATTCCATGAACTAACAACTCGCTGAGTGAAGAACCTACCCCTAACTTCAGTCCTATATCTACCCCCCCTTAATTTAAAGCTATGCCCCCTTGTAATACCCGACTCCATACGCGGGAAAAGGTTCACACTGTCGACCCTATCTAACCCCCTAATCATCTTGTACACCTCAATCAAGTCACCCCTAAACCTTCTTTTCTCTAGTGAAAACAGCCCCAAGTGCCTCAGTCTTTCCTCATACGATTTTCCTTCCATACCAGGCAACATCCTGGTAAACCTCCTCTGCACCCGTTCCAATGCCTCCACATCCTTCCTATAGTATGGCGACCAAAACTGCACACAATATTCCAGATGCGGCCGTACCAGAGTCTTATACAACTGCATCATGACCTCAGGACTCCGGAACTCAATTCCTCTACCAATAAAAGCCAGTACGCCATATGCCTTCCTCACAGCACTATTTACCTGGGTGGCAACTTTCAGAGATCTGTGTACATGGACACCAAGATCCCTCTGCTCATCCACACTACCAAGTATCCGACCATTAGCCCAGTACCCCATCTTTTTGTTATTCTTCCCAAAGTGAATCACCTCGCACTTAGCTACATTGAATTCCATCTGCCACCTTTCTGCCCAGCTCTGCAGCTTCTCTATATCCTGCTGTAACCTGCCACATGCTTCCTCACTGTCAACAACTCCTCCGACTTTCGTATCATCCGCAAACTTGCTCACCCAACCTTCTAACCCCTCTTCCAGGTCATTTATAAAAATGACAAACAGCAATGGTCCCAAAACAGATCCTTGTGGAACACCGCTAGTGACGGCACTCCATGAAGAAACTTTGCCATCAACTACTACCCTCTGTCTTCTTCCATCCAGCCAATTTCTAATCCAAACCTCCAACTCACCCTCAATGCCATATCTCCGTATTTTCTGCAGTAGCCTACCATGGGGAACCTTATCAAACGCCTTACTAAAATCCATATATACCACATCTACCGCTTTCCCCTCATCAACCTCCTTCGTCACCTTTTCAAAGAATTCAATAAGGTTTGTGAGGCACGACTTGCCCTTCACAAAACCATGCTGACTATCCTTGATCACATTATTCCTATCCAGATGTGCATAAATCCTATCCCTTACAATTCTCTCTAAGACTTTGCCCACAACAGAAGTGAGACTCACCGGCCTATAGTTACTAGGGCTATCCCTACTCCCCTTTTTGAACAAGGGAACCACATTTGCTATCCTCCAGTCTTCTGGGACTACTCCTGTAGACAAAGAGGACATAAAAATCAAGGCCAATGGCTCTGCAATCTCCTCCCTTGCTTCCCAGAGAATCCTAGGATAAATGCCATCAGGCCCAGGGGACTTATCTATTTTCACCTTTTCCAGGATTTCCAACACCTCTTCTCTACATACCTCAAAGCCATCCATTCTACTTATTTGTGCCTCAGTATTCTCATCGACAACAATGCCCTGTTCCTGAGTGAATACTGAAGAAAAGTATTCATTCAGTGTCTCCCCAATCTCTTCCGCCTCCACACGCAACTTCCCCCTACTATCCTTGACTGGACCTATTCCTACCCTAGTCATTCTTTTATTCCTAACATACCTATAGAAAGCCTTAGGGTTTTCCCTAATCCTATCTACTAAGGACCTTTCATGTCCCCTCCTTGCTGCTTTTAGCTCTCTCTTCAGGTCCTTCCTGGCTACCCTATAACTCTCAATCGCCCCAATTGAACCTTCACGTCTCATCTTGAGATAGGCCGCCCTCTTCCATTTAACAAGGGATTCCAATTCCTTATTAAACCACGGCTCCCTCGCACGACCCTTTCCTTCCTGCCTGACGGGTACATACTTATCAAGGACACTCAATAGTTGCTCCTTGAACAAGCTCCACATATCAGTTACGCCCTTGTCTTGAAGCTTACTTTTCCAAGCCACACATCCTAAGTCATGCCTCACCGCGTCATAATTTCCCTGCCCCCAGCTATAACTCTTGCCCTGTAGTGCACACTTATCCCTCTCCATCGCTAGAGTAAAAGTCACCGAATTGTGGTCACTGTCCCCAAAGTGCTCACCTACCTCTAATTCTAACACCTGGCCTGGTTCGTTACCCAGAACCAAATCCAGTATGGCCTCACCTCTTGTTGGCCTATCTACATATCGTGTCAGGAAACCCTCCTGCACACATTGGACAAACACTGACCCATCTAACGAACTTGAGCTATAGCTTTCCCAATCAATATCAGGAAAGTTAAAGTCCCCCATAACAACCACCCTATTACTTTCACTCTTCTCTTGAATCATCCTCGCAATCCTTTCTTCTACGTTTCTAGGACTATTAGGAGGCCTGTAAAAAATTACTAACAGGGTGAGCTCACCTTTCCTATTCCTAACCTCAGCCCAAACTACCTCAGACGGCGAGTCTTCATCCATCGTCCTTTCCACCGCTGTAATACTATCTTTGACAAGCAATGCCACACCTCCCCCTCTTTTACCCCCACCTCTGACCCTACTAAAACATTTAAACCCTGGAACCTGCAACAGCCAATCCTGTCCCTGTTCTACCCATGTCTCCGTAATAGCCACAACATCGAAGTCCCAGGTACCAACCCACGCTGCAAGTTCCTAATGTACCAACCCACGTTCCTAATGTGCCTGCTTCCAGCGCTTCGACTGGCAACGCGTTCCAGGCACCCACCATCCTCTGTGTGAAAACCTTTCCCCGCACTTTTCCCTTCTCACTTTCCCCCTCTCACCGTGAACCTGTACCCACTGACTCGCCACCCCACCCTTTCGATGCCTCTCAGTATGCTGTCGACCTCTATCAGGTCGCCCCTCAGCTTCCGTCTTTGCAGTGACGACAATCCAAGTTTATTCAACCTCTCCTCACAGCAGAAGCGCTCCAGGGCAGGCAACGTGCTGGTAAACCTTCTCTGCACCCTCTCCAAAGCATCCACGTCCTTCTGGTAGTGTGCCGAACAGCACTGCGCGCGATATCCCAATTGTAGCCTAACTGGAGTTTTGTACAGCTCTTTGTACAGATCATTTATTTACACGTCACAAACAACAAAGGTCCTAGCACTGAGCCCTGCGGGACGCCACTAGTTACTGATCTCCTTTCCGAAAAATGCGCCCCGAGTCGGTTTTGTATCAAGCTAGCCGACTCACCTCAGATCCCACGAGACTCTACCTTTTGTAGCAGCCTGCCGTAAGATGTGAAGCGATCCAGAAGAGATTACTGACGCAAAGGTGACTACACTTAAATGAAAGTGCTGGGAATGGCAACCGTGATGGAACTCGCAGCCAAGGAAGGAAGGTCAACACCTCACAAAATGGTGGCTGAGAGTTCACAAAATGGTGGCCCAGGGACAAGCACCAACGCAGACACAAAACTGCCACTGCTGTGGAAACACATGTCAGGCAGCAGCAAATTGCTGCTGGAAAGAAGCTGTGTGCAGAAACTGCAGCATTAAAAAAGAATATATTAAGTGGGTGCGCTCGGGGGAGAAAGTACCAATAACCTGCAGCGAAAGTACAGGAAGAAATCCTAAATGGTACAAAAAGGGCAAGAAGACAAAAGCCCAGGCGCACAAACCAATGAGGTGTTGTTGTTACAGATACTGGCGATAGCTGCCGACGCCCCGGTCGCTCCCTTACTGAACGGCAAACCGGTAAGAATGGAGGTGGACACCGGTTTCATTGATACGGCTGAGTCACGTTGCGCTGCAACCTTCAGAAACTGAGCGAGGAACACACACAGGTGCTTTCACGGTGGGAACGTTCAGTTATACGGTCAGTCTGAAGACACAGCCTGCGCGTCAACAAAGGAAATCTTAGAGCTTTATGGGCAAGAATGTGGTTGGACAGAATCAAACTCAACTGGGCCGAAGGCAATCACTTGTCAAGATTCTGAGAGTGACTGATCAAGAATTCTAAAGAAGCACGCTATTGTTTTCAATGGGATAGAGAAGCAGGACGCCGGGAGCCTTTGATAAGGTTCCACGTGGTAGGCTGTTGGAGAAAATGCAGAGGCATGGAACTGAGGGTGATTTAGCAGCTTGGCTTAGAAACTGGCTTTCTGAAAGAAGGCAGCGGGTGGTGGTTGATGGAAAATATTCAGCCTGGAGTCCGGTTACTAGTGGTGTGCCACAAGGGTCTGTTTTGGGACCACTGCTGTTTGTCATTTTTATAAATGACTTAGATGCAGGCATAACATAGGTGGATGGATTAGTAAATTTGCAGACGACGCTAAAGTCGGTGGAGTGGTGGTCAGTGTGGAAGAATGTTACAGGTTGCAGGGGGACTTGGATAAACTGCAGAATTGGGCTGAGAGGTGGCAAATGGAGTTCAATGCAGCTAAATGTGAGGTGATGCACTTTGGGAAGAATAACAGGAAGGCAGAGTACTGGGTCGATGGAAAGATTCTTGGTAGTGTGGATGTGCAGAGGGATCTTGGAGTCCCATGTACATAGATCCCTGAAAGTTGCCACCCAAGTGGATAGTGCTGTTAAGAAGGCTGTTAGGTTTCATTCGTAGAGGGATTGAGTGCCGGAGCCGCAATATCATGCTGCAACAGTTCACCTGCTGGTGTGTGCTAGGCGGTTTCCTTTCCCTTTGCTCAACGACCTATTTGCTGAACTAGCCGGAGGTCAGCTTTTCAGTAAAACTGAGCCCGGTAAACCCTACCTCCAGATGAGTGTAGATCCTGAGTTTAAATGAATGAGACACAATCTTATTGAAACATATTGGATTCTTACGTGGCTCGACAGGGTAAATGCTGAGAGGACATTTTCCCTCATGGGAGTGTCTAGAACTGAACAGAATAAAGAGGCACCAATTTAAGAGTGAGATCAGGAGAAACGTCTTCTCTCAGAGGGTTGTGAGTCTTTGGAATTTGTTGTCACAGACAGCTGGCACACGCTGCTTGTGTGAGACTGACTTTGCTGCCTCAGCCAGAACTGGCAGCATTCTAAGTGCAAAAGAAGGCAAGGGGGTGTTGTGCCAGTCCCTGCGTACACAGCCCAGGTGCCGGATAATCTGCAGTGCTCCTACCTGCCTTATTATCTTTCCAGGCCAGTTCCGGTCAGCAAACATTGGTTTGTTTGTTCTACGTTTTCTCACGTGCTGTTGTCGAGTTAGTGCTGTCTCTTTGCTTTTCCCAGTGAGAATTGACTCTCTGAGTAACCTGCCTCTGACTCAGTCATTCGTGATAGCACACACGATTCTGTCGTGGCTCCGTGAATCGGAAAATGGCTGAAACTCACAGTCCTTTGCCTCGTTTTTCCGGTCAGTCACATACGTACCTATCGATTCCGCCTGCCCTTGCAGTCTGATGAAAAGCATGTGCCTTAAATACGTCCCGATGATTTTTGTCCTAGCTCACAGTGTTCTCGAAATCTCTCTTTCAAGTCATCAAAATCAAAACGACTGAACCCCGAGATAGCTTCATCCCCAGCAGCATGCAGCATCGTAGCACAGTTGACCTTCTCTTGTTTTTCTGAAATGTCGCTCGCGAGTATGAAAAGCTGGTGGGCAGCTACGGTTGCTGCGACTCCCAAATTCTGACACCATGTGGTGTGATCGGGGCCCGGCGTTGGCGGGAAGGTGCAGCACGCAGCAGGGGTCCGAGGGGATGACATTGAGAGCAAGTGTCAAGGTGCGCAAGAGACAGAGATGGCGAGAGAAGGATAGGGAGCGGGAGCTGAGCAGCCACCTTAGAACAGACGAGTTTGAATCGACTCACGCCCGGTTGGATGTGAGGTGTGAGAAATGAAGCACTTGGTACTCAAACCCATCCAGCAGACATAAAGCACCGAAAGCCTGAGTTATAAACATGAAGCTGTTTTTAGATTTATAGATGAGGGGTGCACCGTTCCCGGAGGTACTGCAATACCAGGTCGATGCGTGGAGTGGACGGAGCAAGCCCCTATTCCATCTCCCTGCTCCAAAAATCAATTTAATATATGGTCCCCAGATAAGGGACGTATCAGATATTAAACTGATAAGAACAGATTTTTTTTTATTTCAAAATATACTTTATTCATATAAATAAATCTTTGGTACTTGTACAATTTGTCATATCGTTCATAAATATATACATTCCATGTCGTAAAGAACAGATTGAATTACTCAAATTTACAGTTATCCTATTTACAGTTCCCTTCATTAACCATCCAGTCTCTTATTATTTAGCTGTGGCTTCAGCGGAACCCACCTACTGAGTGGGTGCCCTGTTATATGAGAGCAAAGGAAAAACGTCTTTAACCCCCAGTTTATGGGGTTACCATTGTCCATTTGACTGTCCTGTCTCTGGGGTAGCTGTCTGCATCCCCATGGTGTGCACAAACTGCTGGACCTTCGCTGGGCTGAGGTAGCTATCCAGGCCCTCACTGGGGTCATTTACCTGCTCTGGTGTCATTGAGCCAAGGCAAGGGTCCGCACCGTCCAGTTCTGTGTCTGACAATGGGACTGTCAGAGGATCGCAGCTCTCAGTTACCTGTAGTTGTGGGACAGTGGGTACCCCCTGGTTCTCACTGGGTGGAGGGTGGACTTCAGGGGGTCCGTTGTTTCCTGGTTGGGAGGAAATGCCCTCCTCTTTATCTACGGCACTCTGTCTCTTCTTCTGGTGGTGATGATGTTCTTTGTGCCCGTCTTCCCCATCCGAAGAGCTGGCCGTCCCTCCCTCGTGCAGCTGTCTTTTCCCCCTTTGCTCGAAGGCTTTGTGGGCGTGGCCGGATTTTCTCTTCCTGTTTATAACAGGTATCCACTCCTCTGCCTGCTCGATTAGCTCCTCCTCCATTGCTTCCATCTGCCCAGCGAGAGCTAGGATCAGCTGCTGTGTCTCTCCGCTGGCTGCCACCTCCTCTACTCCAGCCTGTTCTTCTTTCTGGGTGCCACCAGACTCTGTTTCCCTGCTGTCTAGGTGGACGTTACTGGTCTTTGGGGGTCCACGGCTCGCCTTGCCACCTCCAGCCATCTGTGCGTAAGTGGGGCCCCCCCGTCTTGGGCAGGTCTTGTACACGTGGCCCACCTCTCCGCACAGGTTGCAGCTCTTTTCTTCCTGACAGTCCTTAGTCAGGTGACCCTCCTGTTTGCAGTTCCTGCAGATGGTCACTTTGCAATCTGCCAGCACATGTCCCGACTTCCCGCAGGCTCGGCACACTTTTGGCTGCCCTGCATATGTCAGGTAGCCTCTGTTCCCTCCAATTGCGAAGCTCGAGGGTGGGTGAAGAATGTTCCCATTGCCATCGACCCTCAGAGTCACTCTGACCTGTCGCTTACTGGTCCAGATCCCAAAGGGGTCGATCACGTCGGTGGCTTCTCCCTCAACTTGGACGTACCTTCCCAGGAAAGTCAGGACATCAGCCGCTGGAACATAGGGGTTGTACATATGGATTGTAACCACCCGGCTCCTCTGTGCAGGAAGCACACACAATGGGGTTGCCGACAAGATGGAGAACAGCGGCTCCCCTTCCTTCTCCTTGAAGACCTTCAGGAGCTGTTCGCACTGCTTCACGCTCCTGAAGGTCACATCAAAGTAGCCTGCCCCAGGGAAATCCTGCAGGCAGTACACGTCTGCTGCAGCGAACCCACAGCATCCTAGCAATACCTTCTTAATAAACAGGATGCGATCCACCGGTGTACGGCCCTCCACCTGCTTGACAGACACCCGGACGGTGTTTCGAACCCCCTGCCCAGGGCTGCGCGCAGCTGTTGAGGCCATAGCTCGGAGGTTGGCTGGTCCCTGAATTGGCGTTAGGCCGAAGCCAGCATGAAGATCCACCAATAGCAGGTCAGCACAACCAAACAATCCTCCAACGTCCAATCACGATCCAGCGATGATCTCCACTAGCTCTGATGACTCGCAACTCGACCCCTGTCCTGATAAGAACAGACACTACACTTGATCTTAGCCAAAAGGCCGAGAAGCGATAACTACAATACCGCGGACTGCCTCAAGTCCCATTTGTCCTCCATGTTTTCAATCAGCTTGATTCTGTTCAAAGACTTGTAGATCACTGCTGACAGTTTCCCTGTCGCCGTAGTCCTCCCAGGATTTCTAACGAGAGCAGCAGGTCCGTTTACAGCAGTTGCTTTTTTTCCCCTGTCAGTGAACCACTGTCTCATGGTCATGTAGAGATCGTCAGTATCTCACCAATCAAGTGGGTCAGGGCTAAGCTTACGTGACTTCTCACGTGACCAGCACAGCGTTTTTGAGGAGGCGGTAACCAACTGCAGAACTGCACGCATTGAATGATACATTCAGCCTGTCATGTCTGCATCAGCTCTCTGCACGAGCAACTTCCCCAGTCCCACTCGCCCTGCAGCAAATATTCTCTCTTCAGATAAGTATCCGACCCTCCGACCAAAGTCACCATTGAATCTGCCTCCAGCACCCTCTCTCTCAGGCAGTGCACTGCATATTCTCACCACTCGCTGAAGATGCTTGGGCCTAGGACGCTACCTCGATGAAACGTGACACGTAGAGAAGAAAGCAATAGATTCAGCCGAGCCCTCCATGTCTTTGATGTGTGTGGATGTGCCTGCAGTTAGAACATTGCACAGTACAGGCCCTTCGGCCCACGATGTCGTGCCGAGCAGTTTTCTTAATCTAAGATCAACCTAACCTACACACCCCTCAATTTACTGCCGTCCAGCGTGTGCTCGCCGAGCAGTAGCTTAAATGTCCCTGACAGTTTGTGGGAGATTAGAAATGCAGTTAGAGATGTTGTTTTTGCAGATGGGTGACGGGGTGTTGTGGGGGGAGGGGAAGGGGAACATTACACAAACGGTCGCGGGATTCTTGCAGCATACTTAAGGCTAAGATTTTAACGAATATAGAGGTTTTTGTTTAAGAAATAGTTGTAAACTAAGAAATAACTTTAAAGTGTTGTAGCTGACCACAAAAGTAGCAGTAGGGGCATTTCACAATAAGCTTATAGTATGATAAGGGGAACTGGATAAAATAGCAGACAGGCTGTAACAGACAAGGACAAGGACAGCAGGGTAGTCAGATAAGGAAAATTAGAGAAAAACGAGTGAGGTAATCGGCTTATGATAGGATGGGAAAAGGGAGGCGTGATTCCGCAACTTGCAAACTGAATAAGAATGCTTACATGTTTTGTTTTCGCGCGCTTTTGCTAGCCTGATTGCTTGAGCAAAACGCCTGTTCTTGCAAGGCCGTAAAGAATTAAATGTTCTTGTTTCCAAGGCTTTGTCTCAGGCTGAATTGTGAGTGAGTTTTGTTTCTCACAGTTGCCGAAGGGCCTGTTGTTGCGCTGCTCTGTTCGACGTTCTAAAAATCTCAGCTGTTACCAATGTGAAAAATCCCTGCCTCCCCACAAGGCAAATGATTGGAGCAGGTTCGAATTCTGACCGAAAAATCTCACTGTCAGGAAATCTCGGCTCGCTCACCTTTACGAACAGTACCTCTTACAGACTAATCCATCTTGTCTTGGAAAGTGTGAACTCCCATCCCCCAACCCACCTCGTGCAAATGAATAGCACGACGGGGCGGGGATGTGAAGATCAATTTACAGCAAATCAGCCTTTATTGGTTCGGCTCCAAACATTCCAATTCGGTCTGCTTCCTTAGAATTGCAAATCAAGATTCAAGAGTGCTAATTGCAGCGCTAACAGCAAGCTAATGGTTTAATAGTGGCTGTGCAATCAAAAAGCAAGGTCTAAAATGCAAAATAAAGCAAAACACCCAGTAAGCAAAACCTCAGCATCTGTGGGGAAAAAGCAGAATTAACGCTTTTTCGAGTCCAGTGACCCTTCTCCCGAAGGGTGCAGCGAGTTCTGTTTTCGTCTAGACATTACAACCTGCAGCACCACGCGTGGAGTCAGTGATCAACTGCACCTTCACTCTATTGGTAGCCACTGAGCACGTACATCGATGCTTGCATCAGGACGAGACGAAACCTGAACCAAACGGACGGAGGCTCCGAAGCTCTCTGCCACCCTCTCACCTTCAATGCGCACTTGGATCCATCCGGCTGCTCCGCATCAGGAAGCATCAATGGGGCGGCCTCAATCAACAGATGGGAATCAGAAAGCTTCCCCACACAGTCACACAGTACAGAAGAGGCCCTTTGGCCCTCCGAGTCCGCACTGACAAAGCTACTCTAAGTCTGCTCTAGTCCCACTTTCCAGCACTTGGTCCGTAGCCAGGAAAGGTTATGACATTTCCAGTGCTCATCCAAGTAGTTTTTCAAGGTTTTGAGGTTCCCCGCCTCGCTACCCTCCCAAGCAGTGCATTCCAGACCGCCGCCACCCTCTGGGAAACAACTGCTTTCTGTCATGACCGCAAGACCACGGAAGGTCTGACGGCCCATAAGACGTAGGAGCAGAATCGGGCCATTCGGCCCACGCTCCGCCATTCGGTCGTGGCTCACAGGTTTCTCAACCCCGATTCTCCTGCCCTCTCCCCACAACCCTTGATCCCCTTATAATCAAGAACCTCTCTATCTCTGTCTTAAATGCAACCTCATCTCAGCCTGAAGGGACGACCCTTCACCCTGAGGCTGTACTTCCAGGTCCTCGTCTCGCCTACTAGTGGGATCATCGGGTTCAATTCCCGCCTCAGGCGACTGACTGTGTGGAGTTTGCACGCTCTCCCCGTGCCTGCGTGGGTTTCCTCCGGGTGCTCCGGTTTCCTCCCACAGTCCAAAGATGTGCAGGTCAGGTGAATTGGCCATGCTAAATTGCCCGTAGTGTTAGGTAAGGGGCAAATGTAGGGGTATGGGTGGGTTGCGCTTCGGCGGGTCGGTGTGGACTTGTTGGGTCGAAGGGCCTGTTTCCACACTGTAATGTAATGTAATCTAATCTAATCTTCTTCACATCCACTCTGACCAGGCCTCCCAGTAGCCTGTAAGGTTCAGTCAGATCCCGCCTTACCTTTCGAAACACCATCGGGTATAGACCCAGAGACCTCGTGTGACAAACCCTTCAGCCCCAGGGGGAACACGCTTGTAAACCTTCTCTAGACTCCCTCCAACACCAGCGCATCCCTTCCTTTGGTACAGGGCACAAAACTGCTCCCGATATTCCACCTGTGGTCAGACCAGAACCTGATGCAGCCTCAGCAGCACGTCTCTGCTCCTTTTTTCTCGCCCGCTTGAAATGAATGCCGACACTGCATTTGCCTTCCGAACCATCGGATGAACCTGCATGTTAATCATGAAACAACCTGGAACTAAGACTCCCAAGACCCTCTGCGCTTCAGATTTGCAAAGCCTTTCCCTCGTTCAGAAAATCGTCTACCCGATTGTTCTTGCTACCAAAGTGCAAAACCGCACACTTGGTCACTTCTTTCCCCACTCGCCCTTCATCTCCACGCCCTTCTGCAGCCTGCCCGTTTCCTCAAAACTACCTGTCCCTCTCGCTATCTTTGTGCCATCTGCAAACTCAGCAAAAATGCCCTCCGTGGCCCTCATTATCGTCGACACCCCAATAAGGTCCCTGTCACAGGCCCGTCTACAAGGTATTTGCAGAAATTCACCAAAGTTATACACGTGGCCGGAGACTTTGGCACGTCGGGTCGATAACACAGGGCCCAGCGAGCCTGTGCCGATTCCTACTCCTTGTTTGGACGTGCTACTTGTTGCCCAGACGTGGTTTCAGTCCCGCCGTTCCGCCTCCCGTTCACGTGTCTAACAAGGTGAGCCTGAAACATAGAACATAGAAGAATACAGCGCAGTACAGGCCCTTCGGCCCTCGATGTTGCGCCGATCCAAGCCCACCTAACCTACACTAGCCCACTATCCTCCATATGCCTATCCAATGCCTGCTTAAATGCCCATAATGAGGGAGAGTCCACCACTGCTACTGGCAGGGCATTCCATGAACTCACGACTCGCTGAGTAAAGAACCTACCCCTAACATCTGTCCTATACCTACCCCCCCTTAATTTAAAGCTATGCCCCCTTGGAAAAAGATTCTCACTGTCGACCCTATCTAAACCCCTAATCATCTTGTACACCTCTATCAAGTCACCCCTAAACCTTCTTTTCTCCAATGAAAACAACCCCAAGTGCCTCAGCCTTTCCTCATACGATCTTTCTACCATACCAGGCAACATCCTGGTAAACCTCCTCTGCACCCGTTCCAGTGCCTCCACATCCTTCCTATAGTATGGCGACCAAAACTGCACACAATACTCCAGATGCGGACGCACCAGAGTCTTATACAACTGCAACATGACCTCAGTACTCCGGAACTACAAGATGATTAGGGGGTTAGATAGGGTTGACAGTGTGAACCTTTTCCCACGTATGGAGTCGGGTATTACAAGGGGGCATAGCTTTAAATTAAGGGGGGGTAGATATAGGACTGAAGTTAGGGGTAGGTTCTTCACTCAGCGAGTCGTAAGTTCATGGAATGCCCTGCCAGTAGCAGTGGTGGACTCTCCCTCTTTATGGGCATTTAAGCGGGCATTGGATAGGTATATGGAGGATAGTGGGTTAGTATAGGTTAGGTGGGCTTGGATCGGCGCAACATCGAGGGCCAAAGGGCCTGTACTGCGCTGTATTCTTCTATGTTCTATGTTCTAACTCAATTCCTCTACCAATAATAGCCAGTACGCCATATGCCTTCTTCACCGCACTATTTACCTGGGTGGCAACTTTCAAAGATCTGTGAACATGGACACCAAGATCCCTCTGCTCATCCACACTACCAAGTATCCGTCCATTAGCCCAGTACCCCATCTTTTTATTACTCTTACCAAAGTGAATCACCTCACACTTAGCTACATTGAACGCCATTTGCCACCTTTCTGCCCAGTTCTGCAGCTTATCTATATCCCGCTGTAACCTGCCACATCCTTCCTCACTGTCTGCAACTCCTCCGACTTTCGTATCATCCGCAAACTTGCTCACCCAACCTTCTAACCCCTCCTCCAGGTCATTTATAAAAATGACAAACAGCAATGGTCCCAAAACAGATCCTTGCGGAACACCGCTAGTGACGGCACTCCAAGATGAACCTTTGCCATCAACTACTACCCTCTGTCTTCTTCCAGCCAGCCAACTCCTAATCCAAACCTCCAACTCACCCTCAATGCCATACCTCCGTATTTTTTGCAGTAGTCCACCATGGGGAACCTTATCAAACGCCTTACTAAAATCCATATACACCACATCTACCGCTTTCCCCTCGTTCACCTCCTTAGTCACCTTCTCAAAGAATTCAATAAGGTTTGTGAGGCACGACCTGCCCTTCACAAAACCATGCTGACTATCCTTGATCACATTATTCCTATCCATGTTCATAAATCCTATCCCTTAGAATTCTCTCTAAGATTTTGCCCACAACAGAAGTGAGACTCACCAGCCAATAGTTACTAGGGTTATCCCTACTCCCCTTCTTGAACAAGGGAACCACATTTGCTAGCCTCCAATCTTCTGGCACTACTCCTGTAGACAACGAGGACATAAAAATCAAGGCCAATGGCTCTGCAATCTCCTCCCTTGCTTCCCAGAGAATCCTAGGATAAATGCCATCAGGCCCAGGGGACTTATCTATTTTCACCCTTTCCAGAATGGGTGAAAATAGATAAGTCCCCTGGGCCTGATGGCATTTATCCTAGGATTCTCTGGGAAGCAAGGGAGGAGATTGCAGAGCCATTGGCCTTGATTTTTATGTCCTCTTTGTCTACAGGAGTAGTGCCAGAAGACTGGAGGATAGCAAATGTGGTTCCCTTGTTCAAAAAGGGGAGTAGGGATAACCCTAGTAACTATAGGCCGGTGAGTCTCACTTCTGTTGTGGGCAAAGTCTTAGAGAGAATTGTAAGGGATAGGATTTATGCACATCTGGATAGGAATAATGTGATCAAGGATAGTCAGCATGGTTTTGTGAAGGGCAGGTCGTGCCTCACAAACCTTATTGAATTCTTTGAAAAGGTGACGAAGGAGGTTGATGAGGGGAAAGCGGTAGATGTGGTATATATGGATTTTAGTAAGGCGTTTGATAAGGTTCCCCATGGTAGGCTACTGCAGAAAATACGGAGATATGGCATTGAGGGTGAGTTGGAGGTTTGGATTAGGAATTGGCTGGATGGAAGAAGACAGAGGGTAGTAGTTGATGGCAAAGTTTCTTCATGGAGTGCCGTCACTAGCGGTGTTCCGCAAGGATCTGTTTTGGGACCATTGCTGTTTGTCATTTTTATAAATGACCTGGAAGAGGGGTTAGAAGGTTGGGTGAGCAAGTTTGCGGATGATACGAAAGTCGGAGGAGTTGTTGACAGTGAGGAAGGATGTGGCAGGTTACAGCAGGATATAGAGAAGCTGCAGAGCTGGGCAGAAAGGTGGCAAATGGAATTCAATGTAGCTAAATGTGAGGTGATTCACTTTGGGAAGAATAACAAAAAGATGGGGTACTGGGCTAATGGTCGGATATTTGGTAGTGTGGATGAGCAGAGGGATCTTGGTGTCCATGTACACAGATCTCTGAAAGTTGCCACCCAGGTAAATAGTGCGGTGAGGAAGGCATATGGCGTACTGGCTTTTATTGGTAGAGGAATTGAGTTCCGGAGTCCTGAGGTCATGATGCAGTTGTATAAAACTCTGGTGCGGCCGCATCTGGAATATTGTGTGCAGTTTTGGTCGCCATACTATAGGAAGGATGTGGAGGCACTGGAACGGGTGCAGAGGAGGTTTACCAGGATGTTGCCTGGTATGGAAGGAAGATCGTATGAGGATAGACTGAGACACTTGGGGCTGTTTTCATTAGAGAAAAGAAGGTTTAGGGGTGACTTGATTGAGGTGTACAAGATGATTAGGGGGTTAGATAGGGTTGACAGTGTGAACCTTTTCCCGCGTATGGAGTCGGGTATTACAAGGGGGCATAGCTTTAAATTAAGGGGGGGTAGATATAGGACTGAAGTTAGGGGTAGGTTCTTCACTCAGCGAGTCGTAAGTTCATGGAATGCCCTGCCAGCAGCAGTGGTGGACTCTCCCTCTTTATGGGCATTTAAGCGGGCATTGGATAGGTATATGGAGGATAGTGGGTTAGTATAGGTTAGGTGGGCTTGGATCGGCGCAACATCGAGGGCCAAAGGGCCTGTACTGCGCTGTATTCTTCTATGTTCTATGTTCTATGTTCTAATTTCCAACACCTCTTCTCTACATACCTCAAAGCCATCCATTCTACTTAATTGTGACTCAGTACTCACATTGACAACAATGTCCTGTTCCTGATTGAATACTGACGAAAAGTATTCATTCAATGTCTCCCCAATCTCTTCAGCCTCCACTCGCAACTTCCCACTACTATCCTTGACTGGACCTATTCCTACCCTCGTCATTCTTTTATTCCTGACATACCTATAGAAAGCCTTAGGGTTTTCCCTAATCCTACCAACTAAGGCCCTTTCATGTCCCCTCCTTGCTGCTCTTAGCTCTCTCTTCAGGTCCTTCCTGGCTACCTTATAACTCTCAATCGCCCCAATTGAACCTTCACGCCTCATCTTTACATAGGCCGCCCTCTTCCATTTAACAAGGGATTCCAATTCCTTATTAAACCACGGCTCCCTCACACGACCCTTTCCTCCCTGCCTGACGGGTACATACTTATCAAGGACACTCAATAGTTGCTCCTTGAACAAGCTCCACATATCAGTTACGCCCTTGTCTTGAAGCTTACTTTTCCAAGCCACACATCCTAAGTCATGCCTCACCGCGTCATAATTTCCCTGCCCCCAGCTATAACTCTTGCCCTGTAGTGCACACTTATCCCTCTCCATCGCTAGAGTAAAAGTCACCGAATTGTGGTCACTGTCCCCAAAGTGCTCACCTACCTCTAATTCTAACACCTGGCCTGGTTCGTTACCCAGAACCAAATCCAGTATGGCCTCACCTCTTGTTGGCCTATCTACATATCGTGTCAGGAAACCCTCCTGCACACATTGGACAAACACTGACCCATCTAACGAACTTGAGCTATAGCTTTCCCAATCAATATCAGGAAAGTTAAAGTCCCCCATAACAACCACCCTATTACTTTCACTCTTCTCTTGAATCATCCTCGCAATCCTTTCTTCTACGTTTCTAGGACTATTAGGAGGCCTGTAAAAAATTACTAACAGGGTGAGCTCACCTTTCCTATTCCTAACCTCAGCCCAAACTACCTCAGACGGCGAGTCTTCATCCATCGTCCTTTCCACCGCTGTAATACTATCTTTGACAAGCAATGCCACACCTCTCCCTCTTTTACCCCCACCTCTGACCCTACTAAAACATTTAAACCCTGGAACCTGCAACAGCCAATCCTGTCCCTGTTCTACCCATGTCTCCGTAATAGCCACAACATCGAAGTCCCAGGTACCAACCCACGCTGCAAGTTCCTAATGTACCAACCCACGTTCCTAATGTGCCTGCTTCCAGCGCTTCGACTGGCAACGCGTTCCAGGCACCCACCATCCTCTGTGTGAAAACCTTTCCCCGCACTTTTCCCTTCTCACTTTCCCCCTCTCACCGTGAACCTGTACCCACTGACTCGCCACCCCACCCTTTCGATGCCTCTCAGTATGCTGTCGACCTCTATCAGGTCGCCCCTCAGCTTCCGTCTTTGCAGTGACAACAATCCAAGTTTATTCAACCTCTCCTCACAGCAGAAGCGCTCCAGGGCAGGCAACGTGCTGGTAAACCTTCTCTGCACCCTCTCCAAAGCATCCACGTCCTTCTGGTAGTGTGCCGAACAGCATTGCGCGCGATATCCCAATTGTAGCCTAACTGGAGTTTTGTACAGCTCTTTGTACAGATCATTTATTTACACGTCACAAACAACAAAGGTCCTAGCACTGAGCCCTGCGGGACGCCACTAGTTACTTATCTCCTTTCCGAAAAATGCGCCCCGAGTCGGTTTTGTATCCAGCTAGCCGACTCACCTCAGATCCCACGAGACTCTACCTTTTGTAGCAGCCTGCCGTAAGATGTGAAGCGATCCAGAAGAGATTACTGACGCAAAGGTGACTACACTTAAATGAAAGTGCTGGGAATGGCAACCGTGATGGAACTCGCAGCCAAGGAAGGAAGGTCAACACCTCACAAAATGGTGGCTGAGAGTTCACAAAATGGTGGCCCAGGGACAAGCACCAACGCAGACACAAAACTGCCACTGCTGTGGAAACACATGTCAGGCAGCAGCAAATTGCTGCTGGAAAGAAGCTGTGTGCAGAAACTGCAGCATTAAAAAAGAATATATTAAGCGAGAAGAAGTTTGAGAGGCAACTTAATTGAGATATATAAGATAATCAAAGGGTTAGACAGGGTGGACAGTGATAGCCTTTTTCCTTGGACGGTGATGGCTGGCCTGAGGGGACTTAGCTTTATATTGAGGGGTGATAGGTATAGGACAGATGTCAGAGGTAGTTTCTTCACTCAGAGAATAGTAGGCGCATGGAACGCACTGCCTGCAACTGTAGTTGGGCGAAAATAGAATAGTGTAGTTTCGAAGGGCTTCAGATTGGTTCGACAGGTTGGCGCAACATCAAGGGCTGAAGGGCCTCAACTGCGCTGTAATCTTCTATGTTCTATGTCGTAAAAGCACAGCAGGTCAGGCAGCATCCAAGGAGCAGGGGAATCGATGCTCCGAGCATGAGCTCTTCATCAGGAACTAGTAACTACACAAGTCACCTTCAAAAGTGAAAGCTACAACTGAGGCACCAGCAGCCAGCCACCCGAAAAGTATCAAAATGGTGAAACATGAGCCGAAGAAGCCAACAAGCAAGACATCTGGTTTGAGCTATACAGCTGGGACATGATCCGTTACTTAATATTCGAACGTCAATCAAGGTGATATCCGTAGAGAGACAGCAAGGTAACATTCCTCACGCAACACTTTTGCCTGAAACATTGATCCTCCTGCTCCTCTGATGCTGACTGACCTGCTGTGCCTTTCCAGCACCACACTCTCAAAGCTAACTTTTGAGTCGAGGTGACTCTTCATCAGAATATTTTTTGATTCCAGCATCTGCAGCAATTTGCTCCTATGTTTTGGTTTAAACATACAACCATTAACAAATCAAAATTAATTTGACTTACATTAATAAAGCTCCAAACTGCAGACTCTCTGTGACTTAGTTGGCAAAACAGTCACCTGGTCAAGTATCACTCCAGAGCACTGTGCAGATATTCCAGCTGACAACTTTGTTGTGTGAAAATTAACTTTATGCATTTTGAGCATCATAACAGGATATTTCAAAGCGATTTAATTGATGAAAAGGCTTTGCACAATGCAGTGGTGAATAGGAAAGTAACAAATGAATCTTTGTTGACAAACTCAGCAGATACTGAACTACTAAAAATGAAAAACAACACCTTCAGTTCCATTCTCTCACAAGGGTAACTGACCAAATTAGCTATGAAAGGTCAAAATTCTAAACACAGATACAGCATCATCAGGAAATCCTGAATGAGATTTGGGAATATAATGAACAAACTTGGTTGGAACTCCTTCAAGTGCATTACTAACCAGTCTCCACTGGGGGAGTCTGCCCTCACCTGCACCATTCGCACCCTCCCTCCACCAAACCAGCAGAGTGTGTTGGCCAGTTCAAGTGAAACCAGACAGATCACCAATTATCTTTTCCACTGTCTGTCAATTGCAATGCACATCCTTCCAGGAGCAGATCTGGATCCTGAAGTTGATTGGAGTGCTAACAGTAAGCTATTCGAATGAATGGTTCCATGTTAATTAGATTACTTACAGTTTGGAAACAGGCCCTTCGGCCCAACAAGTCCACACCGACCCGCCGAAGCGCACCCACCCAGACCCATTCCCCTACATTTACCCCTGCACCTAACACTACAGGCAATTTAGCATGGCCAATTCACCTGACCTGCACATTTTGGACTGTGGGAGGAAACCAGAGCACCCAGACACAGGGAGAATGTGCAAACTCCACACAGTTAGTCACCTGAGGCGGGAATTGAACCTGTGTCTCCCGCACTGTGAGGAAGCAGTGCTAACCACTGTGCTACCGTTCCGCCCAGTAGCATCACCAGAAATGCTAGGTCAATATAATCAACAAATTCAAATTACAGAAACTCCAATGCAAAGCTGTGTAGCTCCTAAACTCTGTCAAAAAGATCTTGATTTGATTCATAAAGTATCACGCTTACCTGAGTGTGTGTCATTATCTTTGTTGGTAAACCCTTGTAGCTGTTAATCCTTTGTTAATTTCAATACGATATCCAAGTTTCCTGCACAGGTTTGAGGTTGCTTCTGGCATTATGGTTTGCTCACTTGTGAGAGCACTGAGGTGGACCAATTCTTTATGTTATCGCATCCTGACTCCACCCCCGATCTCGAGCTCACTAGACAGTCCATTGTTATCAACAGAAATAACAAAACACTGTTAGAACTTCTGCCTGAGGCCCAGGCATTTTGAAAGAAGTTTCAAACAAATTATCACTTCTCATTCACTTCAAATGCAACAGGAATAATTTTTCTTAAATTTCTTAACCACTCAACCAAAGCTAAAAAATTACAGTAAAATGTACTTTTGTTCCCTTCTCAATTTCTCATTTCATTGAAATTTATTTCCTAATCAATTCTGAGGTGGACATACTGCTGCCTTTCCTTGAGTTTCACTGTATAGAAAGAACGAACTTGATTGGGAATGCATTCAAATGCAGTGTGATTTGGATAGGCTGAATGAGTGGGCAAATACATGGCAGATGAAGTATATATAGAACATAGAACATAGAACATAGAAGAATACAGCGCAGTACAGGCCCTTCGGCCCTCGATGTTGCGCCGATCCAAGCCCACCTAACCTACACTAGCCCACTATCCTCCATATGCCTATCCAATGCCCGCTTAAATGCCCATAATGAGGGAGAGTCCACCACTGCTACTGGCAGGGCATTCCATGAACTCACGACTCGCCCCCTAATGTGGGCGGCACGGTGGCACAGTGGTTAGCACTGCTGCCTCGCAGCGCCAGAGACCCGGGTTCAATTCCCGACTCAGGCGACTGACTGTGTGGAGTTTGCACGTTCTCCCCGTGTCTGCGTGGGTTTCCTCCGGGTGCTCCGGTTTCCTCCCACAGTCCAAAGATGTGCAGGTCAGGTGAATTGGCCATGCTAAATTGCCCGTAGTGTTAGGCAATGGGTAAATGTAGGGGTATGGGTGGGTTTCGCTTCGGCGGGTCGGTGTGGACTTGTTGGGCCGAAGGGCCTGTTTCCACACTGTAATCTAATCTAATCTAATCTAATCTAAAATCTAATCTAATCTAACATCTGTCCTATACCTACCCCCCTAAGTTTAAAGCTATTCCCCCTTGTAATAGCTGACTCCATACGTGAAAAAGATTCTCACTGTCGACCCTATCTAAACCCCTAATCATCTTGTACACCTCTATCAAGTCACCCCTAAACCTTCTTTTCTCCAATGAAAACAACCCCAAGTGCCTCAGCCTTTCCTCATACGATCTTTCTACCATACCAGGCAACATCCTGGTAAACCTCCTCTGCACCCGTTCCAGTGCCTCCACATCCTTCCTATAGTATGGCGACCAAAACTGCACACAATACTCCAGATGCAGCCGCACCAGAGTCTTATACAACTGCAACATGACCTCAGTACTCCGGAACTCAATTCCTCTACCAGTAAAAGCCAGTACGCCATATGCCTTCTTCACTGCACTATTTACCTGGGTGGCAACTTTCAAAGATCTGTGTACATGGACACATGGATAATGTCGATAAATGTGAGGTTATCCACTTCCGTAGCAAAAGCAGGAAGGTACATTATTATCTGAATGCCAAAAATTGAGAGAAGGGAATGTACAATGAGATGTCTGTGTCTTTGTGCACCAGTTGCTGAAGATAAGCATGCAGGCAGTAAAGAAGGAGAAAGATAAGTTGGCATTCATAGCGAAAGGGTTCAAGTATAGAGCAGGGATGTCTCGCTGCCGTGGTAAAGTCACACCTGGAACCACTAGATCATACAGTAAAGATGCATTTATCTGCACACAAAAAGCAGGACAAAGACAACTTGGCCAGCTACCGCCCCATCAGTTTACTCTCGATCTTCAGCAAAGTAATGAAAATTGCCATCAGCATTGATATCAAGCAGCATGTGCAAGCAGCATTAACCTACTCACTGATGCTTGGTTTGGGTTGTGCCAGGGCCAATTAGCTCCTGACCTCATTAAAGCCTTGGTTCAAAGATGGTCAAAAGAGCTGATACCCAGAGGGGAGGGGCAAGTGACGGCCTTGATAGCAGGGTCGCATTTGATTAGGAATGGCATGAAGGAGCCTGAGCAAAATTGGAATCAATGAGTATCGGGGGCATACTCTCCCTGGTTGGAGACACAACTGGCACACGGGAAGATGTCACATGTGCAGTGATTGAGGACTCTGGGTTCATAATCAATGCTGTTTAGAAGGAAGAGGGGGAAGATCTCATTGAAATCTACAGAATATTAAGAGGCCTGGACTGAGTGAGCGTAAGGAAAATGTTGTTATTCATAGGCCCTGAGGGCACAGCCTCCAAATGAAGGGATGACCTTTTAGAACTGACTTAGTGAGAAAATAGGTCTAATAACTGCTTTATTAGCTAAAGCCAAAACAATAAGGGAGATTTACATAGACACTTCTCCTAATTAAATCATAACCAGGTGAAAAAATTGGTAAGGGACATCAGGTGCTCTACGTGTGACATCTGGCAACTCTGTCAGAAAGTAACTCTGATCTCCAGCATCTGCAGTCTTCACTTTCTCCTATCTGACAACTCTGGGAGAGTTCAACTGTCCTAGATGGTTACATTTGGAGGAAGTGTGTCTCAGCTACAGTTTTTAACAGATTGTTTAAATTAACTGGCACTCAGATGAAGCAGGTAGGAGGCCGAGAGGGTCATAGACATCTGTTTCAGGGAGGTAGCCATAACCAAGGCTGAGGCAGATAGATACAGGATGGTCACAAGGGAAAAGCAATGCAGGAGGCCCCTGTGGCTGTCCCCATCTCAAACAGGTGAGCTACTTTAGATACTGTTCAGGGGGACTGCGTATCGGGGATGACAACAGCAGTAGATAGAACAGTACCAGCAGGGGAGGTTGAAGTGCAGGTAAATAGTGGTAGTCAATGACTCAATAGTTAGAGGCACAGATAGACATTTCTATGGCTACAAACAAGACACCAAGACATGTGTTGCCTCCCTGTTGCCAGAGTCAAGGATGTCTCTAAGCATGCTCAGGACATACTGAAGAAGGATGGTAAACAGCTAGATGTCATGGTACAGACTTGTACCAATGACATAGAAAGGAAGAATGATGAGGTCCTGCATGGAGAGTTCAGGGAGCTTGGCCATATGTAGATTGGGATCTCTTCCAAGTTAGTGGGATCTGTACAAAAAAGACAGGTTGCATTTTAACTGGAGGGGCACCAACATCCTGGTGGGGATGGTTACTAGTGCAACTTGAATGGATTTATACATTAAGGCAGAGGGTTAGGATCCAATGCAACAGGTCATAAGGTATGCAGTCAGTAAAGACTAATAGGACAAACAGGCAGGGTCAGTCTAATGATTATGGTGAGAGAAGGATTCATAAAAGATCAAAATGTGAGTTGCAAGTTGGAGTAAATGACAGAGGTGAGGTTCAGTATTATGAATGAATAAATAAGGATGGAGAGTATGGAAAGCGTGGTGCACAAGAAAATATTGAAAGAAAAAGACAAACAAGTAGGATTGATTTAAAAACCTTGGACCTAAACACACACAGTATTCGGAATAAAGTCAAGGAGCTGATGACACAGATACAGATACACCTGGTGGGGATTACTGAATCATGGTTACAGGAAGTTCAGAACTGGGAGTTAAATGTCCAAGGGTACTCAGTATTCTGAAAGGTGAGACAAGAGCGAGCAGGAGGTGGAGTTGTTTCATTGCTTAAGCATGGCATCAAGGCTGTGGTAACAAATGATATTGGCACTGGGGTCTAGGGTGGAAATAAAAGATAAGGGAAGAGACCCCTTGCGAGGAGTAATTTTCAGGCTCCAAAACAATACTGCCAAAGTTTAGCATAGTATAAACCAGGAAAGGAATTAAGAGTTAGGGTGAGAGGGTGGGTAAGTGGAGCTGAGGCCTGTAAAGATCAGTCGTGGTCTTATTGAATGGCGTAGCAGGCTCGAAGGGCCAGATGGCCTACTCCTGCTCCTGGTTCTTATGTTCCTATGTTCTTCAATAATGAGGGATTGAGAAGGACTCAAAAGTAATTATAGGTGATTTGAACATGAACATTGATTAGATTATTCAATTTGGTAAACCCTTGTAGCTGTTAATCCTTTGTTAATTTCAAGACGATATCCAAGTTTCCTGCACAGGTTTGAGATTGCTTCTGGCATTATGGTTTTGCTCACAGCACTGAGGTGGACCAATTCTTTATGTTATCGCATCTTGACTCCACCCCCGATCTCTAGCTCACTAGACAGTCCATTGTTACCAACAGAAATAACAAAACACTGTTAGAACTTCTGCCTGAGGCCCAGGCATTTTGAAAGAAGTTTCAAACAAATTATCACTTCTCATTCACTTCAAATGCAACAGGAGTAACTTTTCTTAAACTTCTTAACCACTCAAAAAGGTGAAAACACTACAAACCATAGTGCAAGGGCTAAGCCCTGCCACAAAAACCATCATCGTCCTTGCTCAAAAAACAAAAAGAGTAACACACAGGCTGCAACCATCCAGTAAAATACAGGGGCAAAAAAAACAAGTTCCCCAATGTGAACTAAAATATAACAGTATTCACTGTCTGTGTGACCAGCCAGCTTAGGAATCAGTTATCAAATACAACAGTAACACACTGGCTGTGACCAGCCAACCCACAGTCAGTTCCCTGAACTCAGGAGTTTCTAAATCACCTGATGATACTTCTTTTTTAACCAGAAGTCCCCAGAATACTGGGAAATAGCAATAATGCTAATGTCCCATTTATTTATTTATTTATTATTTAATAAAACATTACAAAACAGTTCACAAAAAGGAAAACTTAACATTTACAGCTGTATACAACAGCAATTTTACAAGGGAGAAGAGCAGCAAAGCCAGGCCCCAAACCCTACCGTTCAACCAGTTTACAGGGAGATGAGGACAAAACTCAAATCCCAGTTCCACATCTGAAAAGACAGTGACAATGACATTTTACATGAGACAATACTGTTACATACAAAAGTGCAGACAATACAGACCCAGCAAGCCCCTGTCCCTCCCACCTTCCGGCCACTCTAAGGCAGCCCGCGCCTGCACATCTTCCGTCCATCCCATGCCCCTTCCAGTTCTCAGTCCGCCCTGACACACCTTTTGACCACCTCTAGGACAGCCCGCCCGGGGTGACAGCGGTCAGGACGGCCTACCCACTTTCCAGCTTCACTAACCACCCGCAGCACCTTTCGACCACCTCTAGGACAGCCCGTCCCCTTCCCTGGGACGACAGCATGCAGGGTAGCCCCCAAGCCTTCCGGACCTCAGCCTGCCCCTTCGTACCATTGGGCTCTCACCCACCTCTCACCCACCCATCCGGCCAGTGGGCTATCCTGGCACACCTTCCGGCCACCTCTGGGACAGCCCGTCCCCTTCCCTGGGACGACAGTATGCAGGGTAGCCCACAAGCCTTTCGGATCTCAGCCTGACCCGACGCGCCTTCTGGCTCTCGGCCAGATATAAATGGGACATTAGCATTATTGGTATTTGCCAGTATTCTTCAGGAATTCTGAAGTAGGGCTTATGCCTGAAATGTCGATTCTCCTGCTCCTTCGATGCTGCCTGACCTGCTGCACTTTTCCAGCAACACATTTTTCAGCTCTGATCTCCAGCATCTGCAGTCCTCACTTTCTCCTACTAAACTAACTGGTATCATGTACAATGAGGAAGGTCATCAGAAAGTGCAGCACGACCTGGATCAGCTGGGGAAGTAAGCCGAGATAAATGGCAAATTGAGTTTAATATAGATAAGTGTGAGGTTTGCATTTTAAAAAGTCAAATCAAGATAGAAATTTCATGGTGAATGGTAGGGCCTTAAGGAGGGTAGTGGAACAGAGGGACCTTGGAGTTCAGGTGCACAGTTCTCTGAAAGTGGAGTCACCGGTGGACAAAGCAGCGAAGAAGACTTTTGTTAGACTGGCCTTCATCAGTCAGGGCACTGAGAGTAGAAGTTGGGAAGTTATGTTGCAGTTATACAGGAAGTTGGTGAGGCTGCACTTGGAGTACTGCGTTCAGTTTTGATCACCTTATTATAGGAAGGATGTCATTAAACTGGAAAGAAACCAGAAGCAATTTGCAAGGGTGTTTCCTGGACCCAATAGTTTGAATTATAGGCAGAGGTTGGACAAGCTAGGACTTTTTCTTTAGAGCGGAGGAGATTGAGGGGGTCCTTATAGAGGTGCATAAGATCACAGGAGTCATGGATAGGGTGAATGTACTCAGTCATTTTCCCAGGGTTGGGGAATCATGGACCAGAGGGCATCAGTTAAGGTTAGAGGGGAAAATATAAAAGGGAACCTGAGAGGCAACCTTTTTATACTGAGGGTAATAAGCATGCGGAATGAGCTGCCAGTGGAACTTGTTGAGGTGGGTACATTAACAACATTTAAAAGGCATTTGAACAAATACATGGATAGGAAAGGTTTAGAAGGATATGGGGAGAAAGTGAGGGCTGGAGATCAGAGCTGAAAATGTGTTGCTGGAAAAGCGCAGCAGGTCAGGCAGTATCCAAGGAACAGGAGAATCGACGTTTCGGGCATAAGCCTTCCTGAAGAAGGGCTTATGCCCAAAACGTCGATTCTCCTGTTCCTTAGAAGGATATGGGCCAAGTACAGGGAAATGGTGTTAGTGTGGAAGGACATTCTGGTTGGCATGGGCCAGTCTGGGTCAAACGGCCTTTCTTCCTGCTGGAGGACTCTGTGACTCTACGACATGGAAAGGATGGGCAGATCTAATTCTCAGTATCCAGATGGGACTCGGAGCAACAAGAAGCGGAATGACTACATTAACTCCATATGAGTTAATGACAAGAAGGGCTATGAGATTGCCAGGGAACATTGTAACAGGGTATGACCAGTGAGACAGAGAGTGAAACCATTTAGAAGACAATTCTGCAAACAGTTGAATGGGCCAAGACAGCAGGTCAAAGACCAGCAGAAAATCCGCGACCTCGAACAAGATGCTATGACCAACCAAGTAAAGGTACTGAGAGCTGATGTGAAGGTAACGGTTAAAGTAGCACCTGACAAGCCTGGAATTACGTCTAAAAGGCTCAAACAGTTTGTGATTATTATGACCAAGGACACGGGCCTGTATGGATATGAAAGTTAGAAGGCAGGTGAAGACCTCATCACAGCTGAAGCTCAACACAATTGATTCTGAGCTACAGAACTAATGCCAACAGAACAGTGACAACTGGGGCAGCTCTTTATTCAATTTGTGGAAGGCTGGCCACCACTTTAACCCTTGAGGGACGATTGTTCCTGGCTGTGGAAGCAGTGATTGGTAGCTCAATGTGAGAGGAACTCTGGTGTTACCTCAACCAAAGCAGAATGGAATGCTGAACATGACCATAGGAGAACAGATTTTGAAGAGGCGTTTGAATTTATTTGTGAATAGGAAAGGTGTGTTTACATGGGATGGGTAATGGCTTTTGCCAGACCCTAAATTCCCCTCCAAAAAAATGTGAGAGAGGACATTTGAAACCTTTTCAATCACTTGTACTTGTCCGTCAATGGGGGAACAGTGATGATGGATGGATAGGGGAAACCCACCCCGACGAAATAAATGTCACTACAACGTCACCTCCTTCCACAATAAAGACCACAGACGATCCCCTACCTGACAGTTATCATTCCAACTGCACCGCCAAACAACTTGCCACGTCCATGTCTGAGTATGAGTCTTAGACTGACGAACGGTCTGGTCTTAATCAATGATAATAAAATACTATAATGTACAACGTGAGTTAGTGCCTGTAGTCGTATACATTTCCTGTATCAGCCTGCCCAAGTGGTTCATCCCACACCAGACACCGATACATGACCTTTATTACTCAAATGATGACTGTAGCAGCTCAGTTCGATAGTGGGGTGCAGCACTCAGTGGTCACACCCTGAGCTTTTCAAGGAAAATTAGATCTTAAGGCTAATTCCACAAATCTAGCAGCCCTGGATCAGAACATCTGATACTGAGCCCCCAACTTAAGAAAATCATAACTGAAGAGCAAAGAATTCAAAGCATGGAACTAAATGCCAATCAGAGCCAAACAAAACTGATCCAAAATCTGCCCACTGTATTGGAGAGTCATTCAGTAACCATTAGTAAATGAATTAAGTTCAGGAAAAACATCTCAGATGATGCTAGTAGGAATGATGTCTGTAAGCACCAATATCTCCTCCATATCTTTCCTATAATAGGGCGACCGGAACTGAACACAATATTCCAAGTGTGGTCTCACCAGGGTTTTGTAGAGCTGCAGCAAAACCTCGCGGCTCTTAAACCCGATCCCCCGTTAATGAAAGCCAAAACACCATATGCTTTCTTAACAACCCAATCCACTCGGGTGGCAACTTTGAGGGATATATGCACCTGAACACCAAGATCCCTCTGTTCCTCCACATTGCCAAGAATCCTGTCTTTAATCCTATATTCAGCACTGAAGTTCGACCTTCCAAAATGCATCATTTTGGGGGGGATTCAAGATGACGGCGACTCAGTAGGTCTGAGTCTGCTGAGCTCTGCCCAGGACCCAGGCAAAGTGGGGTACCTACCCTCCCCTCACTTTTTAAACTACTAAAAATAGCTTTTTCCCTGAGTCATTCTGCATCAAACTTTAGCAGTTTGGTACATTTTAAAATGACCAAAGATAAAGGACCACGAAATTCGCAACAGGCAGGGACCTGGCAACGCTGCGCTTCAGTCATGGAGGGTCTGTGTGTAACTTCGGATCGCCGGAAAAAGCAAAGAATTTTTGGATGCTCTCAAATAGACTGATGGACTTGAACAACATGGACAGTGATTTTATTTTACCCCCTTTTTTCCCTCCCCCCTTACCCCTTTCTCTTTTCTATCCTTCCTTGGGGGTGGGGTTCTTTCTTTTAACTCTTAAGTATAACTCACTTGGTTTATCCGGCTATTGGGGGATGTTTCTGAGTTTTCTTTTCTTTAATATTTGCTGGGATTGTAATTTTATATATTTTATTTTATAATCCTGTTTTGTAAAGAGTGCCTCGGTAATAATATTGAGGGGACGGGTTGGGGTTGCCCACTTCTAATTTTTGTATTATAAGACATTAGCATTTGTTTATCTTACATTACGATATCTGAGCCGAGGGCATGGCTCTAGCTGGGAGGTGTTATGGTGGGATTATTGGACGGTAGGAGTGCCCCCTGTGGACAAGGGGGAAAGTCTCCTCTTGATTATGTCTTACTTTTTTTTAGGAGTAGTTCTTAGTTGTTTTTAGTTGTTTTAAAGGTTGTATTTTTAAGTTTATGTGAATTGTTTATGGTCTCTACTCAATGCTTTTTGATTGGGGTTCTACCTCCTGGGGTTCTCGGACTTTCTTGAACGATCATGGCTAGTCATTCCTTTAAACGGTGCACCTGGAATGTCAAAGGGGAGCCGCTGGCCAATTAAAAGGAAAAAGATATTATCAAGTCTTAAAAAAGAGAACGTTGATGTAGCCCTTTTACAGGAGACACATCTACTTGATCAGGAGTATTCGAAGCTGCAGCAGGAGGATTTGGTCAGGTGTTCTTTTCATCTTTTAGCTCAAAAAAGTAGCAGAGTGGCCATTCTTATCCGGAAACATTTTCCCTTCCAAATGCTAAGCCAAATAAAAGATGAGTCTGAATGGTATATATTACTTAAAGCCCTAACATATGGATTTTGAATGTACATCGCCCCCGGCACATCTTTTTAAATTTGTAACAGATGCGGTCTCCAAGTTGATGGCTCTCAGGGAGCCTCACATAATTACAGGGGGAGACTGTAATTGTATTATCGACCCCGAGGTGGACAGAATATGTAGGAGCTCTGCGGGTATATCTCTGAGATCGAGGCAGTTGGCTGATCTGAATATGGAGTTGGGACTGGTAGATGTGTGGAGGTGTTTTCATCCTGAGGGTAGGGATTTTACTTTCAATTCTAACCCACACAAGTGTCATACCAGAATCGATATGTTTTTTGTCCCCTCGACCTTTCTGAATTCAATATTGTCTTGTAAAATAGGAAATATAACTATTTCCGAACACGCAGCAGTGTATATAGAGATCAAGACTAGTGGTGATAAGATGGGTTCCCGACACTGGCGCATGGACGCTTTCCTATTGAAGGATAGTAAGCTCATAGAATATTTCTCGCAGGAATTTAAAATTTTCTGGAGTATCAATTCCGGTCCGGCCAGTAACCCATCGGTGATGTGGGAGACTGCTAAAGCATATGCGCATGGCTTGGTCATCTCATATTCTGCGACCCGGAAAAAACAAAAGGGAGAACAACAGTGACTGCTTGAGGCTCGCCTGAAGGCAGCTGAGTCAGCGTATGCTGCTAGGCCATCCACAACTACATTACAGTGGATTACAGCCCTCAGAAGTACTTTGCAAAGATAGCAAAGATAAGTGGGAAAACTGAGGACTGGGAAGCTTTTAAAGAGCAACAGAGGATTACTAAGAAGGAAATACGCAGAGGAAAAATGAGGTACGAAGGTAAACTGGCCAATAATATAAAGGAGGATAGCAAAAGTTTTTTTAGGTATGTGCAAGGCAAAAAAATGGTTAGGACTAAAATTGGGCCCTTGAAGACAGAGCTGAAAATGTGTTGCTGGAAAAGCGCAGCAGGTCAGGCAGCATCCAGGGAACAGGAGAATCGACGTTTCGGGCATAAGCCCTTCTGAAGATGGTCTACATTCCAGGGTACTGAAGGAGGTGGCTCGGGAAATCGTGGATGCGTTGGTGATTATTTTCCAGAGTTCGATAGATTCGGGGTCGGTTCCTGAGGATTGGAGGGTGGCTAATGTTGTACCACTTTTTAAGAAGGGTGGGAGAGAGAAAGCAGGAAATTATAGACCAGTTAGTCTGACCTCAGTGGTGGGAAAGATGCTGGAGTCTATTATAAAGGATGAAATTACGGCACATCTGGATAGTAGTAACAGGATAGGACAGAGTCAGCATGGATTTATGAAGGGGAAATCATGCTTGACTAATCTTCTTGAATTTTTTGAGGATATAAATCTGAAGATGGACGAGGGAAATCCAGTAGATGTAGTGTACCTGGACTTTCAGAAAGCTTTTGATAAAGTCCCACATAGGAGGTTAGTGAGCAAAATTAGGGCGCACGGTATTAGGGGCAAAGTACTAGATTGGATTGAAAATTGGTTGGCTGATAGGAAACAAAGGGTAGTGATAAACGGCTCCATTTCGGAATGGCAGGCAGTGACCAATGGGGTACCGCAGGGATCCGTGCTGGGACCGCAGCTTTTTACAATATATGTTAATGATAAAGAAGATGATATCAGCAATAACATTAGCAAATTTGCTGATGATACAAAGCTGGGCGGCAGGGTGAAATGTGATGAGGATGTTAGGAGATTACAAGGTGACCCGGACAAGTTAGGTGAGTGGGCAGATGCATGGCAGATGCAGTTTAATGTGGATAAATGTATGGTTATCCACTTTGGTGGCAAGAACAGGAAGGCAGACTACTACCTCAATGGAATCAATTTAGGTAAAGGGGCAGTACAGAGAGATCTGGGTGTTCTTGTACACCAGTCAATGAAGGCAAGCATGCAGGTACAGCAGGTAGTGAAGAAGGCTAATAGCATGCTGGCCTTCATAACAAGAGGAATTGAGTATAGAAGCAAAGAGGTGCTTCTGCAGCTGTACAGGGCCCTGGTGAGACCACACCTGGAATACTGTGTGCAGTTCTGGTCTCCAAATTTGAGAAAAGACATTCTGGCTATTGAGGGAGTGCAGCGTAGGTTCACGAGATCAATTCCTGGAATGGCAGGATTACCTTACACTGAAAGACTGAAGCGACTGGGCTTGTATACCCTTGAGTTTAGAAAACTGAGAGGGGATCTGATTGAGATGTATAAGATTATGAAAGGATTGGACACTCTGGCAGTAAGGAAACATGTTTCCGCTGATGGGTGAGTGTCGAACCAGAGGACTCAGCTTAAAAATACGGAGTAGACCATTTAGGACAGAGATGAGGAGAAACTTCTTCACCCAGAGAGTGGTGGCTGTGTGGAATGCTCTGCCCCAGAGGGCAGTGGAGGCCCAGTCTCTGGATTCATTTAAGAAAGAGTTGGATAGAGCTCTCAAAGATAGTGGAATCAAGGGTTATGGAGATAAGGCAGGAACAGGATACTAATTAGGAATGATCAGCCATGATCATATTGAATGGCGGTGCAGGCTCGAAGGGCAGAATGGCCTACTCCTGCACCTATTGTCTATTATTGAATACCGCACTTAGTCAAACAGCAAAGAGGGAGATTCTATTTGTGAAGCAGAGATTATTTAAGCACGGCAATACCTTGCTAGAAAGAAAAAGGCTCCCCAATCCTTTACGTTTATTACAGAGAGTGCTGGTACCCTGACTTGTGATCCTAAAAAGATCAATGCAGCCTTTAGAAAGTTCTGCTTCGAGTTGTATAAGTCGGAGAGCTCTGAGGATAGAGCGAGGAAGATGGAGTCTTTTTTTAAAAATCTGGCCCTTTCGGGCTTAACCTTGGGAGTAGGTGTCGCTTTTGAACGCTGCCCCTACAACCCTGGAAGTCCAGGAGGTGGTGAGGCAGCTCCAGAGCGGTAAAGCACCCGGGCCAAACGAATTTCAGGCTGAGTTTTATAAAGAATTTATAGACGAATCGGCTGGACCACTTACAGATATGTTTAATTATTCATATAGTCAGGGTAGCCTCCCGCCCTCCCTGAGAGAAGCAAATATCTCTCTCATTCTTAAGAAAGGAAAAGCCCCAGATGACTGTACTTTTTACAGACCTATATCCTTATTGAATGTGGACTTTAAAATTCTCTCAAAAATGTTGGCATTAAGATTGGAGAGGGTTTTACCATTTATTATAAAAGAGGCTCAGACGGAGTTTATCAAGGGTTGCAGATCTACTAATAATATTAGAAGAGTGTTAAACATGGTATAAGTCTGCCACAGGGAACGATACTGGGATTAGTCATCTTCCTAGATGCAGAGAAGGCATTTGATCAGGTAGAATGGCCATATCTATTTTATACTATGGAACGGTTTGGCATTGGAGAGGTCTTTGCCAAGTGGGTCGCAGTATTATATAACGACCCTAGAGCAGCGGTGATTACCAACGGCATAAGATCGGATAGCTTTAGTGTTGGCAGAGATTGTCATCAAGAGTGCCCTACCTCACCACTACTATTTACACTAGTGATTGAACCGCTGGCGGAAGCTATCCGAACCAACCCTAATATAACGGCCCCGGAGGGAGGATCGGGTTTAGCAGAAAATCACTTTTTACGCGGACGACGTCTTTCTTTTCTTAAATGACCCATCGATATCTGTGCCCCGCTTAATCCAAGTGGTTAACTTGTTTGGTACGTTTTCGGGTTACAAAATTAACTTTATGAAATCAGAGGCCATACTGCTAGGAGGTCTTACCAGCACATCCAATTTTCCAGCTGGATCCTGCTTCCCTTTTCAGTGGTCACTGAGAGGTTTTCTCTATTTAGGTATTTTTATTACCCCTATATTTGGTCAGCTATACAAAGCTAATTACTTGCATTAATTAGAGAAAATAAGGCAGGACCTCCAACGCTGGGAAGGTCTCCCGATATCCTGACGAGGAAGAAGAGGTTTGGTCATGATGAATATTCTACCTCACCTACATACCCCATGAGAATACTTCCCCTGATGGTGCCGAGACAGGCGCTGCGTCAGCTTTATGGTTGGCTCAGCTCCTTTATTTGGAACCATAGGCAGCCTCTTATTAAATTAGATAAGTTACAGCTCCCACAAGTAAGGGGAGGTCTAGATTTTCCGGATTTCAGAAGGTACCAACTGGGTTCTCTGTTATCATATGTTGCTGATTGGATCTCTTGTGACACACAATCAATGTGGTTGGATATCGAGGTTTGAAAATGTGTTGCTGGAAAAGCACAGCAGGTCAGGCAGCATCCAAGGAACAGGAGAATCGACGTTTCGGGCATAAGCCCTTCTTCAGGTTATTGAGGTTTCCCAAGCAAAATGCCCCCTCATCAATCTATTATTTATGAATAAGATGAGAGTTATTACAGATCATTGTAAAACCCAAATGTATTAAATACAATCAAACCTTGGAGGATAATGTGACAGAATAAGGGTAATTTATAAAAAACCTCCCCTTCTACTCCTATAGTGGGAACGTTGGGATTTCAGCCAGGCTTGACTGGTGCAATGCTGGATTTAAAATTTGTGAGACCAGAGGTATCTCCTGTGGGAGATCTGTTCGATGAGGAGGTCATAACGTCCTTCGAACAGTTGCGCCAGAAATTCGGGTTGCCTAGTACAGGCCTTTTTCGATATTTTCAAGTACGAGACTTCATACAAAAAATGACCACATTGATGACTAATCGGTACAAATCAGATATGGAAAGGAGAGTGCTTCGGCTGATGGGTGCACCCTCAGTCAGCACTCTCTACCACTCGCTAGGTAATAAGTTTTCAAAGGACATGGAACGGTTATATAAAACCTGGAATCAAGAATTAGGGATGGAAATCTCCTTAGAGATATGGGAGGATAGCTGGGAAAATGCCAGGAAGGTCTCTACCTGTAATAGAACTCAGGCTATTCGATTGAAGATACCTCATAGGGCTCATATGGCACTAGAGCGGCTTGCAAAGGTCAAGGCAGGAGCATCCCCAATGTGCCCTAAATGTAAAATAGAAGTTGGGACTCTCAATCATTGATTGTGGACATGCCATAAGATCCGTAGATATTGGGATAACACAGGGAATGCCTTGCCAAAGATTTTGGGAATGGAGATTGGCCTGGATCCAGTGTCTCTCTTTTCGAGCTTTCCAAATTTTCCTTCTCTAGATGCATCTGGGAAGAAACTATTTACTATCCTTTCCTTTTGTGCGAGGAAAAATATTTTAGTAAGTTGGATATTGAAAAGTCCCCCAGGACTTTCAAATTGGCAAAGGGGTAGTTATGGATTATACTCCCCTGGACTTCCTTGCAAATATGGTGCATCAAACAAACAGAATTAGGACATGGCAGCCCTTTTTGAACTACACCGATGCAGATGTATCGGCCATACTGTTTAGGGCCTTTTAGCCGTGAGGATGATGTTCGTTGGTTCAGGGGCCCCTGGGAGGAAGAATCCCGAATAAATACGGGTTTTGTTATGACTTGCTATAATTTTATTTTGAATGCATGTCTATTTATTTTTTACCTTCCTTTTTTTTTCTTTTAGTGTTGTTAGTAATGTACGATACTGTGTTTTTTTAATATATAGAATCTTCTTTTTTATATCTTATTTTGAGTTTTGGTAGTTTGTCGACGAGATTAGTAATTAGTTATTTTAAATTTTATATTGGTGTTGTTATTATACTGTAAAGTGGATACACTACTTTGTATTAATTTTGTAATTTTGTAAAGTAATTCAAAAATCTTTTTCTTTTCAATCAATATATTTACAAAAAAAAGCATCACTTTGCATTTATCCAGGTTGAACTCCATCTGCCATTTCTCAGCCCAGCTCTGCATCCTGTCTATGTCGCACTGTAGCCCTTGATACAATTATCGGCACCTCCAACCGTTGTGTCATCTGCAAATTTACCAACCCACCCCTCAACCCCCTCATCCAAGTCAGTTATAAAATCTACAAAGAGCAAAGGCCCAAGAACTGAGTCCTGCGGGACCCCACACAACACTGACCTCCAGGCAGAATACCTTCTATCTACAACCACTCTCTGCCTTGTGTCAGCCAACCAATTCTGAATCCAGATAGCCAAATCTCTCTGTATCCCATACCTCCTGACTTTATGAATGCGCCTACCACGGGGAACCTTGTCAAATGCTGTGCTGAAGTCCAAGTACACCACATCCATTGCTCGACCTTCGTCGACCTGTCTTGTCACCTCCTCAAAGAACTTAATAAGATTTGTGAGGCATGACCTCACAAAGCCATGCTGACTGCCTTTAATCTCGCTATGCTTTTCCAAATTCTCATAAATCCTATCCCTCAGAATTCTTTCCAAAATCTTGCTGACCACAGACGTGAGACTGACTGGTCTGTAATTGCCAGGGATTTCCCTATTCCCCTTCTTGAAAAGAGAACAATATTCACCTCCCTCCAATCCTCCAGTAAAACTCCCGTGGAGACTGAAGAAGCAAAGATCTTCACCAATGGCTTAGCAACTTCCTTTCTCCCTTCCCGGAGCAGCCTAGGATAAATCTGGTGTGAGAGATAAATCTGGTCTGGCCCTGGGGACTTATCAATCTTAATGCTTGCCAAAATTTCCAGCACATCAACTTCATCAGTCTTGATCTATTCAAGCCTGTTTCCCAGCTCCTCAAAGTTCTCATTCACAACAAGGTCTCTTTACTTAATGAAAACCGAAGCAAAAAACTCACTTAGAGCTTCCCCTCTCTCCTCAGACTCCACGCACAAGTTGGCGAAACTGAGGACTGCAGATGCTGGAGATCACAGTCAAGATTAGATCCTGCTCATCGGATGCTGCCTGACCTGCTGTGCTTTTCCAGCACCACTCTAATCCCTGATCGGCCCTACCTTTTGCATGACCATTCTCGTATTCCTCATGTATGAGTAAAATGCCTTCAGGTTCTTCCTATTCCTTCCCACTAAGCCTTTTTCGTGACGCCTCCTGGCTCTCCTCAGTCTATATCTGAGCTCCTTTGTAGCAAGTCAGCAATCCTCTAAAGCTGTGCTAAACCCTTGCTTCATCCGCCTTCTTCCTTTTGATGAGAAGCTTCACTGTTCTTGCCATCCAAGGCTCCTTAACCTTACCCCTTCTTGCCTGTCTCAGAGAACAAACTAGTGTATCACTCGCAACAACTGCTCCTTAAACAGTCTCCACATGTCTGTTGTACCCTTTCTGTGGAACAATTGTTCCCAATCTGTACTTCCCAACTCCTGTCTGATAGCGTCATAATTTCCTTTTCCCCAATTAACTATATTTCCAAAGTAACTGTTCCTTTCCCTCTCCAAGGCTATGGTAAATGTGAGGCAGTTGTGGTTATTGTCTCCCACTGCAAGATCTGACACCTGCCCTGGTTCATTGCTGAGCACCAAATCCAAAATGGCCTCTCCCTTTTTCGGTCTGTCTACGTACCGAGTAAGGAAACCCTCCTGAACACACCTGACAAAAACAGCTCCATCCAAACCTTCTGCACTCAGGAGATTCCAGTCAATACTGGGAAAGTTGAAGTCACCCATAACAGCAACACTGCTACATCTGCATTTTTCCAAAATCTGTCCACCTTGAGTTCTTCGATCTCCAAACTGCTAGTAGGGGGGTCTGTAGAAAACCCCCAGTTAGGTGGCTGTTCCCTTGCTGTTCCTAACTTCCAACCAGGAGGAGAAAGTGAGGACTGCAGATGCTGGAGATCAGAGTTGAAAATGTGTTGCAGGAAAAGCGCAGCAGGTCAGGCAGCATCCAAGGAGCAGGAGAATCGACGTTTCGGGCAAGAGCCCTTCTTCAGCAACTATCGACGTTTCGGGCATGAGCCCTTCTTCAGGAATTCCTGAAGAAGGGCTCATGCCCGAAACGTCGATTCTCCTGCTCCTTGGACGCTGCCTGACCTGCTGCGCTTTTCCAGCAACACATTTTCAGCTCTGATCTCCAGCATCTGCAGTCCTCACTTTCTCCCTGTTCTGATAATGCGAACTTTGACAAGGTGGCCTCCGAAATGTCCACCTGCTTCCTCAACCGAAGAATCCTCAGCACCATTGTTGACAGGGCCCTTAGCTGAGTCTGGCTGATCTCCCGCCCTTCTGTCTTAACTCCCTGTCTTTCCTTCCAAAGGAACAATAGGGTTCCCCTTATCCTCGCTGTGGGATATAGGTGAATTAATGTTATTTCTGCAATTATAAGTTCTGATACAGAGTAAATGAATTCACATTAGTTTGGGATTGTTTCGGACGAGAGCTGACTTAGCAAAAATGAGGAAACATATAATCCGTTAAAGAAAATGGTATGTTAGCATGAGACGTGATTACAGAACAATGGTGGATGTATGGGCAAACAGGAAAAACATCTGTTTCCCCACTTGTACAGAGACACAGGAACAAACCCCAATTAAAAGGGCTTAGTGATAAGATGCTGTGAGGGGCAGCGCAGATGGAGGGAGCAGATAATGGTAAGCAAAGGATGGGATGACGTCAAACAACCTTATAGGAGGCAGAGATAGACATTTGTCACTGACAAGGCCGGATAAACAGAAGTTGTGGGATCAGTCTTAAGGAAATGAGTGATGTAAGCGAAGCAGGGAACAAACAATGGAATAAGGAAAACATATGGGAAAAAACTGTATAAATTGCGAGAGTTTGTTAGGGTTTACTGTGCATTTGTCATTGCCTTACCTGGCAATTAGACATGGCACCCACTTGCAAGTGTACAAATAAACGACTCTGTTTCAGATATTTGGTCTCGGACTGAAATTATTAAAGTGAGTGAGCTTTTGTTTCTCACAATTGGGGGCTCGTGTCCGGGATTTTCTTCCATCACCGGGGGGAGTGTCTGGCCTTGGACACTGGGAAGATGCGTCCCGTTCCCCATTGAGGAGCGGTCTCGTGTCCCGGTTTGGTCCAGTCCCTTGGGTGACTGGTGTGAATCCTACAAGAGAGACATCTGAATCAGACAGTGATAGGAGGTTGATAGACAATACGGAAAGAAGGGGCCAGGCAACTCTGTGCACAGACCAGGGTAAGAAAATTGACTTTTAAGTATTGCCTTGGTGGCCGGGATTGGGCTCTAGTAGTTAATAAGGGACTAACGAAGGAACTCAATATGGATTGTGCTGTCGGTAAGGAAAAAGCCTCCGGGAAAACAAAGTAAGGAAAGGCAATGGAAATGGAGGCGGGGTCCCTTACAACATACCTCCAGAAAGTCCTTTGGGCAGGATGTTGTGGAATTGGCAAAATAATACTTGTACAAGGGAGAAAGATGATTAAATATTGTTGCTTTGTATGGACTAAGGAATCCATTCTTCGTCCCGCTGTCTTCTGGCCAAAGTACAGATTGGACGAAGACTGGGTTTGTGAATATCTGAATTTATATGTCAATGTGCGAGAGAGAGAGAGAATGAAAAGAGCTGTACAGCTGGTAGGAAGTTTAACCCTTTGTGATTTGGTTTGAGTGAACATTTGTTTGTTGGTGATTGAATGTTTGTGTTTTATTCCCTGGAGTTTGAGTTCCAGGACTGTTTTGAATCTGATTTTTATTATGGAAACTTAACATGATTTCTTTTAAGGTTAAGGATTCTATCGAGATTATGAAGAAGAAAAAAAAGAATGATAACTCCTGTTCTTTTTACAGATCATGACTGCCTTACTATCAGTTTCTAACTAATCTCTTTTATCTTTACATAAAAGCGATTTATGGAGGACAGTTGAAGTTTCAGTTCAACATTAGATTGTAGTAAAAGCAAAATTCTATGGTTAATATCTGTGACCTTGGATTCAGCCATTGTTCATGCATTAGAAGTTTTTTTTAAAAAACTTGAGTAGACAAATTCTTTTAAGGCAGCTCTGATTATTTTATGACCTATAGTATTATAATTGAGCAATGATTGGTCAGGACTATTTAAGAAAACTAATTTTGGATCTAAATTAAAGGACTAAAACTGGGTAATTACAGTGAATTGCAAAATTGGGAACTGTATGCATTTTGCATTTAAACTATTAAATACTGAAGAAATGAACGTAAATATATAAATATATTTATAAGTTAGGAACAGGTTAGTCAAGCATGAATTGATGAATTGGTGTTTGAAGTTATGGGGAGCTAGAAATATTGCAATATCTCTTTAAAGAAAGAAAAAGGGGAAGAACGTGACGACATATCCCCTTCGGGAGGTACCCATAGGGGACAAAGAGATTGGGTTTGTAAGTGCCCCCCCTCACTAGTGGGAAGGTCAGAACATTTAAAAAGAAAATGAAGGTCCTGGTTGAGGATCCGGTGGGGTTGTCTGAACAAATTGATCAATTTCTGGGGCCCAGTCTGTCTACCTGGGCTGAGTTAATGTCTATTTTGAATATATTATCTACTGGGGAGGAAAGGGGACTTATTCGGGGAGCTGCCATTAAAATAAGGGACAGGGAACACCCGGTTGGAGATGGGGATGCTGGACAGGGAGAGGTGAAGTTTCCCCTCAAAGACCCCCAGTGGGAAAACCAAAACCTGGAGCATAGAGAAGAAATGAGGGAATTGAAAGACCTGATTCTAAAAGGAATAAGAGAGGCAGTTCCAAAGTCACAGAATTTGACTAAAGCCTTTGAAGTTAGACAGGAGAAAGATGAGACTCCCTCAGCTTTCCTGCAAAGATTAAGGGACTCAATGCGGAAATATTCTGGAATGAACCCTGAGGACCCAGTGACACAGGGTCTGTTGAAAGTACATTTTGTGACAAAAGCATGGCCAGACATACAGAGAAAGATACAGAAGATAGAAGGGTGGAGTGAAAAACCATTAGATGAATTGTTAAGAGAGGCACAGAAAGTGTTTGTAAAGAGGGAGGATGAGAGACAAAAACAGAAGGCGAAAATGATGGTAGCTACAGTTGATGAGGTAATTAAGGGGAGAATGGAACCAATAGTGAGCAACCGGAGCGGCAGGAGGCAGCATGTAGGACAGAGAGGAAGAGGGAGAGGGAGAGGACAAGGGGGAGCATTTGGTAGAGGGTTTGGGCGACAGGGGCAGAGATGGAAGTCTCCACAGGCAGGATGCTATTATTGTGGAAAGATAGGGCATTTTAAGCAGGAGTGTCCTGATCTACAAAGAGAAGAAAGGGCAATTCCGCTTATGAACTTTGTTGAAGAGTAGGGGTGTCAGGGGTTCCTGCCCTCGGGGGCCCATCAGGAACCCTTGATAAACTTGAAGGTGGGACCCTGTAGGGAGGAGGCAGTCTTCCTAGTAGATACCGGGGCACGGTCATCGCTGAATTTTAAACCAAAGAGGGTAGAAATGTCGACATGGTCAATTACTGTTTCAGGGGTGAAAGGGGAAGGATTTACTGTTCCAGTATTTGAACCTATGATGATAGAAGGTCCTAAGGATAGGGTCACAGGGGAACTGCTGTATATCCCTGATATAGGAAGTTACTTACTGGGGAGAGACTTAATTATCCTTTTAGGACTGGAGATTGGAATTCAGGAAAAAGAATTAGTAGTACAACTGGCAATGTTGACAGAGGATGCAGAGAAAAGATAGACCCTATTGTATGGCTAGAGAAGGGAATCGTGGAAAACTACAGATCCCTCCCCTTTTAATAAATTTAAAACGGAAAGGGGACGTTGTCTGTGAACGACAATATCCTATTTCCATAGAAGGTAAACGAGGACTGCAGCCAGTAATTGAGGGACTGATTAGAGATGGACTGTTGGAGCCATGTATGTCTCCTTATAATACCCCAATTCTACCAGTGCGGAAATCTGATGGAACTTATCGATTGGTGCAGGATTTGAGAACATTGAATCGAATAGTACAGATCAGACACCCAGTGGTGCCAAACCCCGACACGTTATTAAGTAAGATCCCTCATGACCACAGATGGTTTAGTGTGATAGATTTAAAAGATGCCTTTTGGGCTTGTCCCTTGGCGGAGGAAAGATTTGGGACTATCCCCCTATGAAATTTTATTTGGATTACCTTATCTGGGAACGAATGGAGAATTGCCAATTCCCGAAACTAAAGATTTGTTTTTAAAGAAGTATATACTGGGCTTGTCGTCCTCTTTATCTTTCCTCAGGAAACAGGGTTTATTGGCACAGACTCCGCCCCTTGAATTCACTGTTCACCCCATCCGGCCGGGTGATTGGGTCTTAGTAAAATCATGGACAGAGACTAAATTGCAGCCGGACTGGGAAGGGCCGTACAAGGCTCTTTTGACTTCCGAAACGGCAATAAGGACGGCGGAAAAAGGCTGGACTCATTACACTCGGATCAAAGGGCCTGTGGACCCTCCAGTTGAGGAAGAAGTCTGGACAGCCGAATCAACGCAAGACCCGCTAAAACTCAGACTAAAGAGACTTTGAGTAACTGACTATACAGTGGCGGCGCGAGCGCGGGATTATTTCTGTAAGATTGTATATTAAGCCTTTTTGTGCTTCAGCATGATGATTAGAACACTGGGAATGTTTAGAGTTATGATGCTAGCCCTCTTAGTATTGGGATTTTGTCACATATCATTTTCATATGTATTATTAACGGTTCCCGAGTCTGATAATCCACAAGTAATAGACACTGATGCATGCAGTTTAGTAAATTGTGGGGA
The DNA here is from genome assembly GCF_037043375.1 of Chiloscyllium plagiosum. Classification (NCBI taxonomy): domain Eukaryota; kingdom Metazoa; phylum Chordata; class Chondrichthyes; order Orectolobiformes; family Hemiscylliidae; genus Chiloscyllium; species Chiloscyllium plagiosum. The sequence goes on from NW_028270139.1 coordinate 182,896,455, forward strand.
TGTAGTTAATCAAAGACAGTACCGCAGCTCAGAGATACATCTTAAGTCCTATGGGGTTGGCCTCGGGGATGGTATCTGGTATTATGGTCTCGTCACAGTACACCGGGCCCCCTTCCAACCAGCTCGCAATTGTCTTGATAAGAAGTGTAACCCCATATACCTAACGATAAGGAAAACCACATGGCACGAAGCAGTTTTGGGGGGGGGGACACTTATGAGATACAATTAAATGAAACATTTGGGATTGAAATGAAAACAAATGGGAAGGAGTTCGTGGGCTGTTGTTTTCGAATTAGTGTAGGACAGGGAAAACGGGTAGAATTACTGGATAATGAGATACAACATTTCACCCCTCCCGATGATCCTAAAGTAGTAAAAATTATAGAGGTAAAAGACTTGAAACAGACCATCGAGATAGAAACTGGGTACGGGGATGCAAATGCCTGGGTTGAATGGGTAAAGTATACTGTAAAAAGTCTGAACAAAAGCAATTGCTATGGATGTGCCTCCGGTAGGCCAGTGGCCCAGGTGGTTCCCTTTCCGCTCAGGTGGAAGCGAGACAGGAAGGGCATGAAATGTATGATAGCCCTGTACCAGGATGAGACTGCATGGAATGATAGGAATTGTACCTCCCTATCTCTGATGTTCCCTCCCTTGGAGAAGAAAGATGCAAACGTTCCCCCCACATTTTCCGCCGCAGTTGGAAATCACACGTCATGTGTGCGCAGGCGAGGTACAAGTCAGTCGAGAGATTTGGGGGAGCTGAAATTATGTACAGAGATTAAGAATGTTACTGAAACGGAGAAGGGAGGGAACTACTCAGCACTAAAGGTTCCCCGAGCGGATCTGTGGAGGAAAAATATTGAGACCCACACTACCTCCGGATTGGAGAGGGATATGCGCAATTGTACAATTGGCAATTCCATTTACCTTGGCATTTGAGAAGGAAAAGATCGTAGGGAAAAAAGGAAGGGGTAAGAGATTACTGTTAGATACTTCTTTTGATGACAGGATTTATCTCGACTCGGTAGGAGTCCCTAGGGGAGTACCTGATGAATTCAAGGCTCGTAACCAGATTGCAGCAGGCTTTGAGTCAGCTCTCTTTTGGTGGGTAACAATTAATAAAAATGTAGATTGGATAAATTACATTTTTTATAATCAACAGCGATTTATAAATTATACAAGAGAGGCGGTTAAAGGAATATCGGAACAGCTGGATGCTGCCTGACCTGCTGCGCTTTTCCAGCAACACATTTTCAGCTCTGATCTCCAGCATCTGCAGTCCTCACTTTCTCCCCGTTCTGATAATGCCAACTTTGACAAGGCGGCCTCCGAAATGTCCACCTGCTTCCTCAACCGAAGAATCCTCAGCACCATTGTTGACAGGGCCCTTAGCTGAGTCTGGCTGATCTCCCACCCTTCTGTCTTAACTCCCTGTCTTTCCTTCCAAAGGAACAATAGGGCTCCCCTTATCCTCGCCTACCAACCCACCAGCATCCATGTTCAGAGGATCATTAACCACCATTTCTGTCACTTCCAAGGAGGCCACCACCAGACACATGTTCCCCTCCCCTCCTTGTTGGAATTGGTGAGTTGGACCACATTCAAGAATTCAGCAAACATCCTAGACGAAAATGACACTACCATCATAGACTTCATTAGCAAGTGTGTCGAGGACTGCGTGCTGAAGAAGTCAATCCGTTTGTCCCCCACACAGAAACCTTGGATGAAACAGGAAATCCATTGCCTACAAAAGGCCAAGTGTGCACCATTCAAATCAGATGACCCAGAGCTTTCCAGTAAATCCAGATATGACCTCCACAAGGCCATTAGAAATTCCAAGAGGCAAGACTGGACCAAGTTAGAGTTCCAAACTAACCACACAGGCACCTGTCACCTCTGTCAAGGCCGACATGAAGTAACGGGGTACAAAGTGAAGCAGAGCAAAATAGTAATCAAAAACACAACCTTCCCTAATGGACTCAACACTTTTTATTTTCAGTTCGATCAGAATATAAGTGGTGTGAAGTCACCTTCCCCGAGAGCCCCCGATGTACTTGCTCCCTCAGTCACTGCTTCAGATATCAGATAAGTATTTGCTGACATCTTTAGACTCCCTTTCCTACAATCTGTAAACCACCATCATACCAGTTGCAAAGAAAACTCATAGAACGTGCATCAATGACTTCCACCCAGTAGCTCTGACCTCAATAATTATGAAGTGCTTGGGGAGGTTAGTCATGGCCCACATCAATTGTAGCCTCCCAGCCTGCCTTGATTCCCTGCAATTTGCCTACCGATGAAACAGGTCCACAGCGGATGCCATTCCGTGGCCCTACACCCATCCCTGGAACATCTGGATAATACAATACCTATGTCAGGCTCCTACATTATTAATTATAGCCCCATCTTCAACACTATAATCCCAACCAATCTAACCTCAAAACTCAAGGTTTGTGTAAAGATTTGTAGCTCGGTGCTAGTTGTCATAGTTGTGGGTATGTTCGCCGATCTGGGAAGTTGATTTGCAGATGTTTTGTCCCTTACCTAGGTGACATCTTCAGTGACTTGGAGTCTCCTGGGAAGTGTTGCTGTACTGTGTCTTCTGGAATTTATTTGGTTCATACACATGATTACAATTTAAACACGTCTCACCAAAATAAAAGTCCCAATACCCATCATGTGTAAGACAAATGGAATTTACAAGATTCCATGCAAAGACTGCACAAAACACTTTATAGGGCAAATAGGCAGCAACTACCAATCCGCATCCATGAACACCAGCTAGCCACTAAATGCCACGACCAGCTGTCCCCAGTAGCCATACACACAGATGACAAGGACCACAAATTCGACAGGGACAACTCAATGATCATAGCACAAGCTAAACAGGACAGCCAGAGAATTTCTAGAAGCATGGCACTCAGCCACAGACTCAGTCAACAAACACATTGACCTAGACTCAGTATACTGGCCACTACAATGAATAACTGGAACTGGCAACCGAAAGCAGCAGAACTAAAATCAAATAAATTCCAGAAGACACAGTACAGCATGGGAAATTCGGCATGTCCAAAAGGACATTTATCAACATTTTCAGAAACACCACAGAGAGCACTTTATCCGGATGCATAACTGCCTAATACGGTAACTGCTCTGCCCAGTACCGTAGGACACTACCAAAAAGCGTACACACCTCAGGCCACCACAAAAGTCAGCCTCCCATGCATGGACTCCTACACTTCACATTGCCACAGAAAGGCTGGCAAAAACATCAGAGACCCCTCCCACCCTGGGAACACTGTCTTCCAACACCATCAGAGACCCCTCCCACCCTGGGAACACTGTCTTCCAATACCATCAGAGACCCCTCCCACCCCGGTAACACTCTCTTCCAACACCATCAGAGACCCCTCCGACCCTGGGAACACTGTCTTCCAACACCATCAGAGACCCCTCCCACCCCGGTAACACTCTCTTCCAACACCATCAGAGACCCCTCCGACCCTGGGAACACTGTCTTCCAATACCATCAGAGACCCCTCCCACCCCGGTAACACTCTCTTCCAACACCATCAGAGACCCCTCCGACACTGGGAACACTGTCTTCCAATACCATCAGAGACCCCTCCCACCCTGGTAACAGTCTCTTCATCATCATCAGAGACCCCTCCCACCCCGGTAACACTCTCTTCATCATCATCAGAGACCCCTCCCACCCCGGTAACACTGACTTCGAACATCATCAGAGGCCCCTCCCACCCTGGTAACACTGTCTTCGAACATCATCAGAAACCCCTCCCACCCCGGTAACACTGTCTTCGAACATCATCAGAAACCCCTCCCATCCGGTAACACTCTCTTCATCATCATCACAGATCCCTTCCACTCCGGTAACATTCTCTTCATCATCAGCAATGACCCCTCCCACCCCGGTAACACTCTCTTCAAACACCATCAGAGACCCCTCCCACCCCGGTAACACTCTCTTCCCTCATTTTCCGTGGGGCAGAAAATACAGAAGCTTATGCACTTGTACCAACAGGTTGAAAACTAGCTTCTTCCCTGCTGTTTTTAGATTGCTGAATGGACCTCTCTCTAATTCCAAACCAAATATTGATCTTGCTTTTGTGCACCTCCTGTGCAGCTGTAACCTTGTATGCCTCACTATCTAATAACCCTATGATCTGTATGTCCTTCTATGTTATGTTCTGTCTGTACTGCTTGAAAAACAAATCCTTTCACTGCACTTAGGTACATGTGACAATAATAATCAAATCAAATGAAAATCTTGTTAGCTTTCTGCATGGTCTGTTCCCTCTGGCTCACCTTGGCCCACTCGTCCTTCACTCCTGACACCACCTTGTTCCCTGGCCAACTTCTCTGTCTCGGGTTTGCTGCAATGCTCTAACGAGACTCAGCAGAAGCAGGAAGAACAGCACCTCATTATCTACCTGTTAACTCTACAGCCTTCTGGACTCAATATTTGGATCCTGAGGCACCTTTTCCCATGTCCTTAGCCCAGCATTCTTATCACATGCACTGCTATTACACACATCACATTATCAGTCATTGATTGTCCCCATTAGCAGCTATTCACTCTCCTAGGCTGACTGTTATTTTTCCCTCTTTTTTCTATCCAACTGATCTTATCTCTCTTTGACCTCTATCTCCACTTATTATTTACTCCTTACCCCCTCCCCCATCATAACGTCTGGACAAAAAATAACTTTTACCTATCTACCATCAGTTCTGAAGAAGGGCACAATGTTAATTTTGATTTCTCTCCACAGATACTCCAGACCTGCTGAGATTTTCCAACAAATTCTGTTTTAGTTTCTGATTTCCAGTGTCTGCAGTTTTTTTCATTTTTTTATGAGGAGTTGGGACATCATGTTGAGGTTGTAGGACACTTTGATGCGTTTTGAAGTACTGTGTATAGTTCGAGTCACACTGCTAAAGGAAGGATATTATTAAATTGGAGAGGGTTCAGACAAGATTTACAAGGATGTTGCCAGGACTACAGATTTGAATTCTAAGGAGTTGTATAAGACTCTGGTACGGCCGCATCTGGAATATTGTGTGCAGTTTTGGTCGCCATACTATAGGAAGGATGTGGAGGCATTGGAACGGGTGCAGAGGAGGTTTACCAGGATGTTGCCTGGTATGGAAGGAAAATCGTATGAGGAAAGACTGAGGCACTTGGGGCTGTTTTCACTAGAGAAAAGAAGGTTTAGGGGTGACTTGATTGAGGTGTACAAGATGATTAGGGGGTTAGATAGGGTCGACAGTATGAACCTTTTCCCGCGTATTGAGTCGGGTATTACAAGGGGGCATAGCTTTAAATTAAGGGGGGGTAGATATAGGACTGATGTTAGGGGTAGGTTAGTTCATGGAATGCCCTGCCAGTAACAGTGGTGGACTCTCCCTCTTTATGGGCATTTAAGAGGGCATTGGATAGGTATATGGAGGATAGTGGGTTAGTGTAGTTTAGGTGGGCTTGGATCGGCGCAACATCGAGGGCCCAAGGGCCTGTACTGCGCTGTATTCTTCTATGTTCTATGTTCTATGAGAGAATAGTCTGGGACTTTTTTCACTGGCATAGGTGGTTGAGGGGTGACCTTAAAGAGGTTTACAAAATCATGAGGGGCATAGATAAAGTGAATGGCAAAGGTTGTTTCCCCAGATTGGGAGAGTTGAAAACTATGGGGCATATTTTTCAGGTGAGAGGAGAAAGACTTAAAAGACCTGAGGGTATCTTTTTCACTAGGCGGAAGTGGGTACTGCAGATGCTGGAGTCAAGAGTAGAGTGGTGCTGGAAAAGCACAGCAGGTCAGGCAGCATCAGAGGACCTGGAAAATCAACGTTTCAGGCAGGATCACTTCATCAGAAATGTTGATTCTCCTGCTCCTCGGATGCTGCCTGACCTGCTGTGCTTTTCCAGCAGCATCACTCTAATCTTGACTGGTAACCTTTTTGCACAGAGGATGATTTGTATGTGGAGTGAACTAATTCAGAAAGTGGTGAATGCAAGTACAGTTACAACATTTAAAAGACCTTTGGGTAGTTACATGAACTGGAAAAGGTTAGAGGAATATGAGCCAGCTGCATGCAAATGAGATTAGTTTTGTTTCGGAAACTTGAGTTGGACTGAAGGGTCTGTTTCTGTGCTGTATGACTTGAAGACTCTATCAGCATTAGTTAGTTAGGCTCCATAAAAATGCACAGATGATGATGTAGCAGGCTGATAGAGTTCCGTCAAAATGCAACAAGGCTGAACCAACATTCACCCTGAGGCCTTATCTGGAAATAGAAATGAGGATAACCTCCATACCACACCAAGAAAGACAAAGCAATGGGGTTTAGTTGAGGCAGGGAATGAAGCAAGGCTTTGGGGAGGAGATAGGTTTGCACCTCGGAGGATAGGGAGTGGGGAGACCAAGGGAACAAGTGCCTTGCCACTTTTGGAAAGTGTGTAAAACAAGGTGTTTGTCTTAAACAGACAATTGTGGAATTGGACTAATGTTTGGTTCAGGTGACTTACAATGTAAAAATACCTGATGAAGCATGTTTGAGTTAGAGTGCAACTTTGGAACCTTTTCTAGGGGAGACTCTCCCAGTGCTGGTTCAATAAATAATTGTTGTACTTCAAGGCTCCTGAGATTATTTGTAAAATAATGAGCCCTTCCTGAAGAAGGGCTCATGCCGGAAATGTCGATTCTCCTGCTCCTTGGATGCTGCCTGACCTGCTGCGCTTTTCCAGCAACACATTTTCAGCTCTGATCTCCAGCAGTCCTCACTCTCTCCTGAAAAATAATCTACCACAATAAAATGTTTACTCTTATTTCAAGGGTGTTAGAGTATAAGAGTTGGGAAGTCTGACAGCACCTGTACCACATCTGCAGTATATGAGCAGTTTTGGCCCCCAAATTTAAAGAATGATATTCTTTCATTGGAGGTAGTTCAAAGAAGGTTCACAAGGTATGGAAGGATTGTGTTATGAGCAAGGTTAAACAATGTGGGACTCTACTCACTGGAGTTTAGAGGAGTGAGAGGTGATCTCCTGGAAACATGTAGGATTCTTAAAGGGTCTGTGATGCTGGAAAAGCACAGCAGGTCAGGCAGCATCCGAGGAGCAGGAGAATCAATGTTTCAGGCATAAATCCTTCATCAGGAATGAGGCTTATGCCTGAAACGTTGTTTCTCCTGCTCCTCGGATTCTGCCTGACCTGCTGTGCTTTTCCAGCACCTCACTCTCGACTCTGATCTCCAGCATCAGCAGTCCTCACTTTTTTTTTCTTAAGGGGCTTGACAGGGTAAATAATGAGAGTATGTTTCCCCTCAGGGGAGAGTCTAACACAAGAGGGCAGAATCTCCGCATAAAGGGGTGATAATTTAAAACTGACATAAGGAGGAATTTCTTCGTCTTTGGAACTTTTTGCCACAAAGAGCTATGGGGTTGATCCCCTTGTGTACATTTGAGGCTGAGACAGATAGATTGTTGGTTGTAGGGGAATTGTGGGTTTGGGGGAAAAGGCAGGCATGTGGGCATGAGGAATGTCAGATTAGCCCTGATTCTATTGAATGGTGGAGCAAGCTCAACGAGTTGAACAGCCCATTTCTGTTTTTATTTCTTATGGTCTTATCGATTCCAACAATTTCCTAACATCACACGTTAATCTAACCGGAAGCGGCAGGGACAGACCACTATAAACACCGGAGGAAACATCAAAGAAGCGCTTCGCAGGAGGCTCCCAAGCACTGATGATGTCGCCTAGCCAGGGGACGAAACGTTTGCAACAAAAACTTCCAGCTCGGCGAACAGAACCACAACAACGAGCACCTGAGCTACAAATCTGCGCACAAACTTTGGTCTACAGTTTCCCACTTTCTGCCTCCTTCCTTTTTAAATAAGAATGCTATATGCTGGAACCTTTTCTGTGGAATTAGCGAATTTCGCAGTATCATAACCTAATGTGCAGTAGATGTGATCTATATGGACTTCAGTAAGGCGTTCGACAAGGTTCCCCATGGGAGACTGGTGAGCAAGGTTAGATCTCATGGAATACAGGGAGAACTACAGTGAGTCTAACGGCTTAAAAACCTTAGTTCAGGTGTCGGGCCTCCATTTGCCGAGAGGTGCGAGGGATGAGCGAAGAACGTCTGGGGAGTTTTTAAGTGGGTGAGATCTAACCAACTTAAAAACTCCCCAGGAGTCCTTTGCTCAGGGTAGTTGCGTGCTCCTCCTGCAGAATGTGGCAGGTGAGGGACATTTGCGGGAAGTGCACCCAACTCCAGCTCCTCGAAAACTGAGTTGGGGAACTGGAGCTGGAGCTGGATGAACTATGGATCATCCAGGAGGCTGAGGGGGAAATTGAGAGGATGGACAGGGAAGTGATCACTCCCCAGACACAAGATAAGGACAGCTGGATTACTGTCACGGGGAGGAAAGGGAACCGATGGTCAGAGCAGAGATCCCCTGTGGCCGTTCCCCTCAGCAATAAGTATACCGTTTTGGATACTGCTGGTGGAGTCAGCCTGCCAGGGGAAAGCCATAGTTGTCAGGTCTCTGGCACTGAGCCTGGCACTGTGGCTCAGAAGGGAAGGGTGGGAAATAGAAAAGCGCTAGTAATAGGGGACTCAATAGTTAGACGGATTGACAGGAGATTTTGTGGTCAGGAACGGGACTCCCGGAAGGTACGTTGCCTCCCTGGTGCCAGGGTCCGGGATGTCGCCGATCGGGTCTACAAGATTCTAAAGGGGGAGGGGGACCAGCCAGAAATCGTGGTACATATCGGCACCAATGATATAGCCAGGAAAGGGATTGAGGATCTGAAAAGTGACTACAGAGCGTTAGGTTGGAAGCTGAAGAGCAGGATGAGTAGAGTAGTGATCTCGGGTTTGCTACCGGTGCCACGAGATAGTGAGATGAGGAACAGTCAGCAAATGTAGCTTAACACGTGGCTGTGAGGCTGGTGCAGGAGGGAGGGCTTCAGATACCTAGACCATTGGGATACCTTCTGGGGAAGGTGGGACCTGTACATGAAGGACGGGTTGCACCTGAACTGGAGGGGCACAAATATCCTGGGTGGGAGATTTGCTCATGCAATTCGGGAGGGTTTAAACTAGTTTGGCAGCGGGGTGGGAATTGGAGCCACATGTCTGAGAGGGGGTCAGTTGCAGACAGGACAGTGGTAGGATGTAGTGAATCTATCGGGAAGGTTTCTCATGCGATGAAACAAAGGGATCGTTAAAGTGTGTCTGTTTTAATGCAAGGAGTGTCCAGAATAAGAGTGACGAACTTCGAGCATGGACCAGCAAAACATAAAACATAGAAAAGTACAGCACAGATGTTGTGAAACTTGAAAGGGTTCAGAAAAGATTTACAAGGATGTTGCCATGGTTGGAGGATTTGAGCGATAGGGAGAGGCTGGGGCTGTTTTCCCTGGAGCATTGGAGGCTGAGGGATGACCTTGTACAATCATGAGGGGCATGAATAGGATAAATCGACCAAGTTTTTTTCCCTGGGGTGGGGGAGTCCAGAACTAGAGGGCATAGGTTTAGGGTGAAAAGGGAAAGATATAGAAGAGACCTAAGGGGCAAAGTTTTCATTCACAGGATGGTACGTGTATGGAATGAGCTGCCAGAGGAAGTGGTGGAGGCTGGTACAATTGCTGGAGGGATACGGGCCAGGTGCTGGTAAGTGAATCTTGATTGAATTGGGATATCTGGTTGACATGGACGAGTTGGACCAAAGGGTCTGTTCCTGTGCTTTACATCTCTATGACTATGACTCCAAGACCCTATGATGGGTGACTAAGGCTATGGGGACTTTTCTGCTATAAATTACAACCATTTTGTCAGTATGTTTTCCCTAATTATGATGATTGTTCAAAGTTCCTCTTTTTCTATAATCTCAGCATTACCTATTACTATTTGGATAATACCAGCATATTCTGCAGTGAAAGCTGAGGCAAATATTAACTTTGTGTCTCTGTTATTTCTGTGTTCCCACTATTAACTCCCCGGTCTCATCCTGCAAGGGACCAGTATTTATTTTAGATGGCTATGCAGACAATTTCACCCTGGGTGGAGGAAAACTGCTTCAAGCAGGTCAACACGTCTGCTCCATCCGTTTCGTTTTGTTTCCCATTTGTGCTTCCTTAATTTACCTTTAGTGATGTCCTGAACTCCCGGCCCCAGCGCAGACTTTGCGTGGCATCCTCCCAACCCAGCATGCTTGTCTCTCGGCCCGGTGTGCCTGTCTCTCGTCCTGGCGTGGCGGTCTCCCGGCCTGGCGTGGCGGTCTCTCGTCCTGGCGTGGCGGTCTCTCGGCCCGGTGTGGCGGTCTCTCGGCCCGGTGTGTCTGTCTCTTGGCCCGGCGTGGCGGTCTCTCGGCCCGGTGTGGTGGTCTCTCGGCCCGGTGTGGCGGTCTCCCGGCCTGGCGTGGCGGTCTCTTGGCCCGGCGTGGCGGTCTCTCGGCCCGGTGTGGTGGTCTCTCGGCCCGGTGTGGCGGTCTCCCGGCCTGGCGTGGCGGTCTCTTGGCCCGGTGTGGCAGCCTCTCGTCCTGGTGTGGCGGTCTCTCGGTCCGGTGTGGCAGTCACTCGTCCTGGTGTGGCGGTCTCTCGGTCCAGTGTGGTGGTCTCTCGGCCCGGTGTGGCGGTCTCTCGGCCCGGTGTGGTGGTCTCTCGGCCCGGTGTGGTGGTCTCTCGGCCCGGTGTGGTGGTCTCTCGGCCCGGTGTGGTGGTCTCTCGGCCCAGTGTGGCGGTCTCTCGGCCCGGCGTGGCGGTCTCTCGGCCCGGTGTGTCTGTCTCTCGGCCCGGTGTGGTGGTCTCTCGGTGCAGTGTGGGGTCTCTCGGCCCGGTGTGGCGGTCTCTCGGCCCGGTGTGGTGGTCTCTCGGTGCAGTGTGGTGGTCTCTCGGCCCGGTGTGGTGGTCTCTCGGCCCGGTGTGGTGGTCTCTCGGCCCAGTGTGGTGGTCTCTCGGCCCAGTGTGGTGGTCTCTCGGCCCGGTGTGGTGGTCTCTCGGCCCGGTGTGGTGGTCCCTCGGCCCGGCGTGGTGGTCTCTCGGCCCGGTGTGGTGGTCTCTCGGCCCGGTGTGGTGGTCTCTCGGCCCGGTGTGGTGGTCTCTCGGTGCAGTGTGGCGGTCTCTCGGTCCGGTGTGGTGGTCTCTCGGCCCGGTGTGGCGGTCTCTCGGCCCGGTGTGGTGGTCTCTCGGTCCAGTGTGGTGGTCTCTCGGCCCGGTGTGGCGGTCTCTCGGTCCGGTGTGGTGGTCTCTCGGCCCAATGTGGTGGTCTTTCGGCCCGGCGTGGTGGTCTCTTGGCCCGGTGTGGTGGTCTCTCGGTCCGGTGTGGCGGTCTCTCGGCCCGGCGTGGTGGTCTCTCGGTCCAGTGTGGTGGTCTCTCGGCCCGGTGTGGTGGTCTCTCGGCCCGGCGTGGCGGTCTCTCGGCCCGGTGTGGTGGTCTCTCGGCCCGGTGTGGTGGTCTCTCGGCCCGGCGTGGCGGTCTCTCGGCCCGGCGTGGTGGTCTCTCGGCCCGGTGTGGTGGTCTCTCGGCCCGGTGTGGCGGTCTCTCGGCCCGGTGTGGTGGTCTCTCGGTCCAGTGTGGTGGTCTCTCGGCCCGGTGTGGTGGTCTCTCGGTCCAGTGTGGTGGTCTCTCGGCCCGGTGTGGTGGTCTCTCGGCCCGGTGTGGTGGTCTCTCGGCCCGGTGTGGTGGTCTCTCGGCCTGGTGTGGTGGTCTCTCGGTCCGGTGTGGCGGTCTCTCGGCCCGGCGTGGTGGTCTCTCGGCCCGGTGTGGTGGTCTCTCGGTCCGGTGTGGCGGTCTCTCGGCCCGGCGTGGTGGTCTCTCGGTCCAGTGTGGCGGTCTCTCGGCCCGGTGTGGTGGTCTCTCGGTCCAGTGTGGTGGTCTCTCGGCCCGGTGTGGCGGTCTCTCGGCCCGGTGTGGTGGTCTCTCGGCCCGGTGTGGTGGTCTCTCGGCCCGGTGTGGTGGTCTCTCAGCCCGGTGTGGTGGTCTCTCGGCCCGGTGTGGTGGTCTCTCGGTCCAGTGTGGTGGTCTCTCGGCCCGGTGTGGTGGTCTCTCGGCCCGGTGTGGTGGTCTCTCGGCCCGGTGTGGCGGTCTCTCGGCCCGGTGTGGTGGTCTCTCGGCCCGGTGTGGCGGTCTCTCGGTCCGGTGTGGTGGTCTCTCGGCCCGGTGTGGCGGTCTCTCGGTGCAGTGTGGTGGTCTCTCGGCCCAGTGTGGTGGTCTCTCGGCCCGGCGTGGCGGTCTCTCGGCCCGGTGTGGTGGTCTCTCGGTCCGGTGTGGTGGTCTCTCGGCCCGGTGTGGTGGTCTCTCGGCCCGGTGTGGCGGTCTCTCGGCCCGGTGTGGCGGTCTCTCGGTCCGGTGTGGTGGTCTCTCGGCCCGGTGTGGCGGTCTCTCGGTGCAGTGTGGTGGTCTCTCGGCCCAGTGTGGTGGTCTCTCGGCCCGGCGTGGCGGTCTCTCGGCCCGGTGTGGTGGTCTCTCGGTGCAGTGTGGTGGTCTCTCGGCCCAGTGTGGTGGTCTCTCGGCCCGGTGTGGTGGTCTCTCGGCCCGGTGTGGTGGTCTCTCGGTCCAGTGTGGTGGTCTCTCGGCCCGGTGTGGTGGTCTCTCGGTCCAGTGTGGTGGTCTCTCGGTCCAGTGTGGTGGTCTCTCGGTCCAGTGTGGTGGTCTCTCGGCCCGGTATGGTGGTCTCTCGGCCCGGTGTGGTGGTCTCTCGGTCCGGTGTGGCGGTCTCTCGGTCCGGTGTGGTGGTCTCTCGGTCCAGTGTGGTGGTCTTTCGGCCTGGCGTGGCGGTCTCTCGGCCCGTTGTGGCGGTCAGCATGACCTCAGGCTGCTCTTCTGGCCTTGAGTTGAAGACCGACACGGTCTGGAGACTAGGTGCTGGCATGGACTGGGTTGGAAGGACTGTTATTCTGAACTTATATTTCTTCATTTTTCTAACTTTGGTTTGCCTAAAAAATATGTGTTTATAAATCTGTAGATAGGTTCCTTTGTACCGAAGATGGCACTGTAAGTGGTGACTTGTAAACTTGTCACCGCACTCACTTGAGTACACGTGAGAATAAAGCTAATTCTAACAAACAATTCTCTTCATTTTTTTTTCCACTTATAGAAGCTTTCACTACCTGCTTTTATACTTGCTTTGTTTTATTTTGTAATTTATTTTTGCTCTTTTTACATCTTTTTAAGTAACTCTTTTGTGATCTTTGAAAGTTTCCCAATCTTCCGGTATGCCACTCACATTTGCAATATGGTCTGCTTTAGCTGTTGTGTTTATATTATCCTTAACCTCCTTGTTTAGTGACTAGTGGAGTGCCACAAGGATGGGTGCTGGGTCCACTACTTTTCATCATTTACATAAATGATTTGGATGTGATCATAAGAGGTATAGTTAGTAAGTTTGCAGATGACATCAAAATTGGAGTTGATCAGATGGGCCAATGGGCTGAGAAGTGGCAGATTGAGTTTAATTTAGATAAATGTGAGGTGCTGCATTTTGGGAAAGCAAATCTTAGCAGGATGTATACATTTAATGGTAAGGTCCTCAGGAGTGTTGTTGAACAAAGAGACCTTGAAGTGCAGGTTCATAGCTCCTTGAAAGTAGAGTTGCTGGTAGATAGGATAGTGAAGAAGGTGTTTGGTATGCATTCCATTAATCGTCAGAGCTTGGAGTATAGGAGTTGGGAGGGCATGTTGCGGTTGTAAAGGTCGTGAGTTAGGCCACTTTAGGAATATTGCGTGCCATTTTGGGCTCCTTCCTATCAGAAGGATGTTGTGAAACTTGAAAGGGATCAGAAAATATTTACAAAGATGTTGCCAGGGTTAGAGGATTTAAGCTAGAGGGAGAGGTTGAATAGGCTGGGGCTGTTTTCCCTGAAGCGTCGAAGATTGAGGGGTGACCTTATAGAGGTCTATAAAATCTTGAGGGGCATGGATAGCGTAAATAGACAAGGTCCTTTCCCTGAGGTGGGGGAGTCCAAAACTAGAGGGCATACTTTTAAGGTGAGAGGGGAAAGATATAAAAGAGACCTAAGGGCCAACTTTATCATGCAGAGGAGGGTATGTGTATGGATTGAGCTGCCAGAAGAAGTGGTGGAGGCTAGTACAATTGGAACAATTAAAAGGCATCTGGATGGGTATAGGAATAGGTAGGGTTTGGAAAGTTATGGGCCAAGTGCTGATAAATGAAACTAGATTAGATTACTTACAGTGTGGAAACAGGCCCTTCGGCCCAACAAGTCCACACCGACCCGCCGAAGCGCCCATACATTTACCCCTTTTAACGTAACACTACGGGCAATTTTAGCATGGCCAATTCACCTAACCCACACATCTTTGTGACTGTGGGAGGAAACCGGAGCACCCGGAGGAAACCCACGCAGACACGGGGAGAACGTGCAAACTCCACACAGTCAGTCGCCTGAGTCGGGAATTGAACCCGGGTCTCTGGCGCTGTGAGGCAGCAGTGCTAACCATGCTGGGATATCTGGTCAGCATAGATGAGTTGCACCAAAGGGTCTGTTTCCGTGCTGTATGACACTCCAGCATTGAAAAGTTTACAACTGTAGCCTGAACAGTTTTAGCAAAGAATAATCAAGAAAGTTAACAGATTGCTGGCCTTTATATCTAGAAGACCAGAGTAGAGCAATGCAAAAGTTATGCTGCAACTGTACAAAACCCTGGTTAGACCCTACTTGGAGGATTGTGAGCAAAAGTTTAAGAATTATTTAGATCCTTAGTAAGGATAGGAAGGCCTAGGAGGGAACACAATGTAGGTTTAAAGAATGATACCATAGTATCAGGTGACAAATTATGAAGTGAGATTATCTAAATTAGGTCTGTATTCTCTAAATTTATGAGGTTAGAACTGATCAGTTGGAAGTGTTTCAGGTATTAACAGAGAAAGACAGTGTAGATAAGAATAAACTATTTCCATTTGCTGGAGATTTTTTAATTTGTTCATGGGACATTGTTGTTACTGGCCCAGTCAGCATTTCATGTCCATCTACAATTGCCAAGAGGGCAGTTAGGGTCAACCATAATGCTGTAGGTATGGAGTCTCATAGAATAGAATACAAAACCTGCAATGTGGAAGCAGGCCATTCAGCCCATCGAGGTCACACTGCCCCTCCAAAGAGCATCCCACCCACACCCACACCCGATCACCATGCATTTCCCATGACCAACCCACACATCCCTGGGCAATATGGGCAATTTAGCATGGCCAATTCACCTAACCTACATATCTGTGGGAGGGAACCAGGGCACATGTAGGCTAGACCACGTAAAGATGTCAATTTCCTTTCCTAAAGGAAATTACTGAACCAGGTGGACTTTTCCTGACAATTAACAAAGGTTTCACATGCACCATTAGACTCTTGATTGCAGATTTTGACTGAAGTCACATTTCACCATCTGTCTGGGTGGGAACATTGCCTGCCCTTCTGGTTTAATTACCTAGCAACAATGTCACAAAGCCTACATCACCCCTGATTCCAGAGCCGGGGGCGTAGTCTAAGAATCAGGGCCACACCGTTTAGGAGAGATGTTCAGAAGCGCTTCTATGTGCAAGGGTGGCAGGGCTTGGGAACTCTCTTCCACAAACAGCAGTGGATGCTGGATCAGTTGTTAATCTTAAATCTGAGATGTTTTATTGTTAAGCAAAGTTATTAAGAGATCAGACCAAAGGCACC
This sequence comes from Chiloscyllium plagiosum, assembly GCF_037043375.1. Taxonomy (NCBI): domain Eukaryota; kingdom Metazoa; phylum Chordata; class Chondrichthyes; order Orectolobiformes; family Hemiscylliidae; genus Chiloscyllium; species Chiloscyllium plagiosum. The sequence continues at coordinate 182,912,159 of NW_028270139.1, forward strand.
TCTTTGAATGCAATAATAGGTTCAAGGAGCTGAGTGGCTGACTCCTTTTCCTATGTTCCAATACAAGCGATGAACAGTGATTGGATGGGCTGAGCTCATTTTCCTTGGAGAGGGGACTGAAAGGAGACATAGAACATAGAACATAGAACAATACAGCACAGAACAGGCCCTTCGGCCCACGATGTTGTGCCGAACATTTGTCCTAGTTTAAGCACCTATCCATGTACCTATCCAATTGCCGCTTAAAGGTCACCAATGATTCTGACTCTGCCACTCCCACAGGCAGCGCATTTCATGTCCCACCACTCTCTGGGTAAAGGACCTACCCCCCGACATCCCCCCTATACTTCCACCCTTCACCTTAAATTTATGTCCCCTTGTAACACTCTGTTGCACCAGGGGAAAAAAGTCTCTGACTGTCTACCCTATCTATTCCTCTGATCATCGTATAAACCTCTATCAAGACACCCCTCATCCTTCGCCGTTCCAATGAGAAAAGGCCTAGCACTCTCAACCTATCCTTGTATGACCTATTCTCCATTCCAGGCAACATCCTGGTAAATCTTCTCTGCACCCTCTCCAAAGATTCCACATCTTTCCTAAAATGAGGCAACCAGATCTGCACACAGTACTCCAAATGTGGCCTTACCAAGGTCCTATACAGCTGCAACATCACCTCACGACTCTTGAATTCAATCCCTCTGCTAATAAACGCTAATACACCATAGGCCCTCTTACAAGCTCCATCCACCTGAGTGGCAACTTTCAAAGAGCTATGAACATAGACCCCAAGATCCCTCTGCTCCTCCACCTTAGAACCCTACCGTTAACCCTATATTCCGCATTCTTATTTGTCCTTCCAAAATGGACAACCTAACACTTGACAGGGTTGAACTCCATCTGCCACTCCTCAGCCCAGCTCTGCATCATATGTAAGTCTCTTTGCAGCCGACAACAGCCCTCCTTACTATCCACAACTCCACCAATCTTTGTATCGTCTGCAAATTTACTGACCCACCATTCGACTCCCTCTTCCAAGTCATTAATAAAAATTACAAACAGCAGAGGACCCAGAACTGATTCCTGCGGAACTCCACTTGTAACTGGGCTCCAGGTTGAATATTTACCATCTACCACCACTCTCTGACTTCGACCGGTTAGCCAGTTCTCTATCCAACTGGCCAAACTTCCCACTATGCCATGCCTCCTGACTTTCCGCATAAGCCTACCATGGGGAGCCTTATCAAAAGCCTTACATTGAGGTACATAAAATTAAAAGAGGCATATACAGAGGAGATGAAAGGATCAATAACCAGGGGGCATCGACCTTAGAGTCACAGAGATGTAATGCATGGAAACAACATAAAACATAGAACACAGAACAATACGGGGCAGTACAGGCTATTTGGCCCACGATGTTGTGCCAACCTGAGGTACCGACCTGAAGCCCATCTCACCTCCACTATTTCATCATCATTCATATATTTATCCAATGACCATTTAAATGCCCTTAAAGTTGGCGAGTCTACTACTGCTGCAGGCAGTGTGTCCCACGCCCCTACTACTCTCTGAGTAAAGAAACTACCTCTGACATCTGCCCTATATCTATCACCCCTCAATTTAAAGCTATGTCGCCTTGTGCTAGCCATCACCATCAAAGGAAAAAGGCTCTCACTGTCCACCCTGTCTAATCCTCTGATCATCTTGTATATCTCTATTAAGTCATCTTTTATCTTCTTCTCTCAAACAAATACAACCTCAAGCCCCTCACCTTTCCTCATGAGACCTTCCCTTCATCCTAGGCAAAATCCTGGGAAATCTCCTCTTTCCAAAGCTTCCACATCCTTCCTATAATGCGGCAACCAGAGCTGAGTGCAATACTTCAAGTGCAGCTACACTAGAGTTTTGGACAGCTGCAGCATGACCTCACAGCTCCAAAACTCAATCCCTCTACCAATAAAAGCTAACACACTGTACACCTTAACAATCCTAAGAACCTGGATGGCAACTTTCAGGGATCTATACACATGGACACCAAGATCTCTCTACAAATCCAGGAATCTTACCATTAGCCCAATGCTCTGTATTCCTGTTACTCCTTCCAAAGTGAATCACTTCACACATTTCCGCATTAAACTCCATTTGTCACCTCTCCGCCCAGCTCCGCAGCTTAGCTATGTCGTTCTATAGCCTGCAACATCCTTCCACACTGTCCACAACTCCACCGGGTTTAGTGTCATCCACAAATTTACTAACCCATCCTTCTACTCACTCATCCGGGTTATTTATAAAAATGACTAAAAGCAGTAACCTTTCGGTCCAACTCGCCCATGCTGACCAGATATCCTAAATTAATCAAGTCCCATTTGACAGAACTGGGCCCATATTCCTCTGAACCCTTCCTATTCATATACCCATCCAGATGCCTTTTACATGCTGTAATTGTACCAGCCTCCAGTACTTACTCTGGCAGCTCATTCCACACATGCACCACCCTCTGCACGAAAACGTTGCTCCTTAGGTCCCTTTTATATCTTTCACCTCTCACCCTAAACCTATGCCCTCTAGTTCTGGACTTCCCCATCCCCAGGGAAAATATTTTATCTATTTACCCTATCCATGCCCGTCATGATTTTATAAACCTCTATAAGGTCACCCTTCAGCCTCCGACGCTCCAGAGAAAACAGCCCCAGCCTATTCAGCCTCTCCCTATAGCTCAAATCCTCCAACTCCGGCAATATCCTTGTAAATCTTTTCTGAACCCTTTCAAATTTCATAACATCTTTCCAATAGGAGGGAGACCTGAATTGTGCACAATATTCCAAAAGTGGCCTTAGGTAAGGGGCAGTATGTTTAGTGGGGATGTGAGGAATATTTTTCACTCAGATTGCAGTAGGAATCTGGGACTCACTACCTAGCAGGATGGTACAGACAGAAACCCGTATAATTTTTCAGAATTATCTAGATGTACACTTGCATTGCCAAGCCAAATGAGGCAATGGGCCAAGTGCTGGAAAATGAGATTAGAATAGTTAGGTGTTTTCGTTTCAAGAGCACAGACTCAATGGGCTGAAGAGACATACATAGAACATAGAACTCAGATCTTTGCAGCACAGTACAGGTCCTTCAGTCCTCAATGTTGCACCGGCCTGTGAAATTAATCTGATGCCCACCTTACCTATACCGTTCCATTACTATCCATATATATGTGCAATACTCATCTAAATGTCCTTAACGTCACTGAGTCTACTACTGTTGCAGGCAGGCCGGTCCACACCCTTACTACTCTCTGAGTAAAGAAATTACTAGAGTCAAAGAATCATAGAGATGTACAGCATGGAAACAGACCATTCGGTCCAACCCGTCCATGCAACCAGATATCACAACCCAATCTAGTCCCACCTGCCAGCACCTGGCCCATATCTCTCCAAATCCTTCCTATTCATATACACATCCAAATGCCTCTTAAATGTTGCAATTGTACCAGCCTCCATCACATCCTCTGGCAGCTCATTCTATACATGCACCACCCTCTGCGTGAAAAAGTTGCCCCTTAGGTCTCTTTTATATCTTTTCCCTCTCACCCTAAATCTATGCCCTCTCGTTCTGGACTCCCCGACCCCAGGGAAAGTACTTTGTCTATTTATCCTATCCATGCCCCTCATAATTTTGTAAACCTCTATAAGGTCACTCCTCAGCGTCCAGAGAAAACAGCCCCAGCCTGTTCAGCCTTTCCCTGCAGCTCAAATCCTCCAACCCTGGCAACATTCTTGTAAATCTTTTCTGAACCCTTTCAAGTTTTACAACATCTTTCCGATAGGAAGGAGACCAGAATTGCACGCAATATTCCAACAGTGGCCTGACCAATGTCCTGCACAGCCACAACATGACCTCCCAACTCCTATACTCAGTACTCTGACTAATAAAGGAAAGCATACCAAACGCCTTCTTCACTATCCTATCTACCTGCGACTCCACTTTCAAGGAGATATGAATCTGCACTCTAAGGTCTCTTTGTTCAGCAACACACCCTAGGACCTTACCATTAAGTGTATAAGTCCTGCTAGCATTCGCTTTCCCAAAATGCAGCACCCCACATTTATCTGAATTAAACTTCATCTGCCACTTCTCAGCCCATTGGCCCATCTGGTCCAGATCCTGTTGTAATCTAAGATAACCCTCTTCGCTGTCCACTACACCTCCAATTTTGGTGTCATCTGCAAACTTACTAACTGTACCTCTTATGCTTGCATCCAAATCATTTATGTAAATGACAAAAAGTAGAGGGCCCAGCACCGATCCTTGTGGCACTCCACTGCTCACAGGCCTCCAGTCTGAAAAACAACCCTCCACCACCACCCTCTGACTTCTACCTTTGAGCCAGTTCTGTATCCAAATGGCTAGTTCTCCCTGTATTCCATGAGATCTAACCTTGTTAATCATTCTCCCATTGGGAACCTTGTCGAACGCCTTACTGGAGTCCATATAGATCACATCTTCTGCTCTGCCCTCAATACATGTACATCCTGTCCCTCAGGATTCCCAACAACAACTTGCCCACCACCGAGGTCAGGCTCACCGGTCTATAGTTCCCTGGCTTGTCCTTACCACCATTCTTAAACAGTGGCACCATGTTAGCCAACCTCCAGTCTTCCAGCACCTCACCTGTGACTATTGCTGATACAAATATCTCAGCAAGAGGCCCAGCAATCACTTCTCTAGCTTCCCACAGAGTTCTTGGGTACACCTGATCAGGTCCTGGGGGTTTATCCACTTTTAACCGTTTCAAGACATCCAGCACTTCCTCCTTTGTAATCTGGATGTTTTGCAAGATGTCACCATCTATTTCCCTACAGTCTATATCTTCCATATCCTTTTCCACAGTAAATACTGATGCAAAATATCCATTTAGTATCTCCCCCATTTTCTGTGGCTCCACACAAAGGCCGTATTGCTGATCTCCCTAGTTACCCTTTTGTCCTTAATATATTTGTAAAAACTCTTTGGATTCTCCTTAATTCTATTTGCCAAAGCTATCTCATGTCCCCTTTTTGCCCTCCTGATTTCCCTCTTAAGTATACTCCTACTTCCTTTATACTCTTTTAAGGATTCACTCGACCTATCCTGACATATGCTTCCTTCTTTTTCTTAACCAAACCCTCAATTTCTTTAGTCATCCAGCATTCCCTATAGTTACCAGCCTTCCCTTTCACCTTGAGAGGAATATCCTTTCTCTGGATTCTTGTTATCTCATTTCTGAAGGCTTCCCATTTTCCAGCCGTCCCTTTACCTGTGAACATCTGCCTCCAATCAGCTTTTGAAAGTTGTTGTCTAATACCATGAAAATTGGCCTTTCTCCAATTTAGAACTTCAACTTTTAGATCTGGTCTATCCTTTCCATCACTATTTTAAAACGAATAGAATTATGGTCACTGGCCCCAAAGTGCTCCCCAGTCACCTGCCCTGCTTATTTCCCAAGAGGTTGTCACCTTCCCTAGTAAGTACATCCACATACTGAATCAGAAAATTGTCTCGTACACATTTGAGAAATTCCTCTCCATCTAAACCTTTAACACTATCGCAGTCCCATTCGATGTTTGGAAAGTTAAAATCCCCTACCATAACTACCCTATTCTACAAAATTCCATGCAAGGACTGCCACAAACACTACGTAGGACAAACAGGAAGAAAGTTAGCCACCAGGATACACGAACACCAGCTAGCCACAAAAAGACACGACCCTCTCTCCCTCGTAGCCCTACGAGGATGAAAAAAACCACCATTTCGACTGGGACAACACATCTATCCTGGGACAGGCGAAGCAAAGACATGCCAGAGAATTCCTAGAGGCCTGGCACTCCAAACACAACGCCATAAACAAACACATAGATCTAGATGCCATCTATCAACCCCTCAGAAAACAAACAGGAAATGAGATCACCACAAACCCCAGGAACCCCATCCAGGAGAAAGATACAAATAGAAAGCAGGAGACAACAGCTTCGCTTCACTTGGAGGTCGCCACTGATGATGTTACCTAGCCAGGTAATGAAACGCCTGGATATCAAACCTACAGCTTAGTGAGCAAATCTACACCCTAAACTACCCTATTATTCTTATCACCCCTCAATTTAAAGCTATGTCCCCTCGTGTTAGCATTCACCATCTGAGGAAAAAGGCTCTCACTGTCCACCCTATCTAACCCGCTGATTATCTTCTATGTCTCAATTAAGTCACCTCTCAACTTTCTTCTCTCTAACAAAAACAGCCTCAGTTCCCTCAACCTTTCCTTGTAAGACCTTCCTTCCATATGAGGCAACATCCTAGTAAATCTTCTCTGAAACCTCGTCCAAACCCTTATCAGTGTCTTGTACAGCTGATGCATGACCTCGTGGCTCCAAAACGCAATCCCCCTACCAATAAACGCCAACACACCATATGCCTTCTTAACAACCCTATCAAACTGGGTCACAACTTTAAGGGATTTACACACCTGGACAATGAGTTCTCTCTGTTCATCGACACTTTCAACATTTTTACCAATAGCCCAGTACTCTTCATTCCTGTTGCTTCTTCTGAAGTGAACCTTCCACATTAAACTCCATTTGCCACCTCTCAGCCCAGCTCTGCAGCTTATCGATGTCCCTCTGTAACCCACAACATCCTTCGGCACTATCCACAATTCTGCCTACCTTTGTGTCATCCACAAATTTACTAACCCATCGTTCTCCACCCACATCCGGATCATTTATAAAAATGACGAACAGCAGTGGCCCCAAAACAGATCCTTGTGGCACACCATTGGTAATTGACCTCCAGGACGAACATTTCACATCAGCCACCACCCTCTGATTTCTTTCAGTTCGCCAATTTCTGATCCAAACTGTTGCCCTTTTCCATTGTGAATACTGACAAAAAGCGCTTCCCTATGTCCTCAGATTCCACACACAACTTCCCACTACTATCTTTGATGGGCCCTAATCTTAGTCCAGTCATTCTTTTCTTCCTGATATACCTATGGAAAGCCATAGGATTTTCTTTGATCTGATCCGCGAACAGCTTCTCATGACCCCTCCTGGCTCCTCTTACCCTATCCTTTGATCTTTTCTGTCTAACTTATGACTCCCAATCCCCGAAACTGAGCCTTCACACCTCATCCTCACATAAGCCTTCTTCTTCCTCTTGACAAGAGCTACAACTTCTTTAGTAAACCATGGTTCTCTCTCTCGACAACTACCTCCCTGCCTGATAGGTATATACTTATCAAGGACCCACAGTAGCTGTTCCTTGAATAAGCTCCACATTTCAAGTGTGTCCAGCCCCTGCAGTTTCCTTCCCCATCCGATGCATCCTAAATCTTGCTGAATCACATCATAATTGCCTTTCCTCCAATTATACCACCTTCCCTGCAGTATATACCTATCATGCCCATTGCTATTGTGAACGTAACTGAACTGTAGTCACTATCGCCAAAGAGACCTCTTCTCTGTGCAGGAGAACATTGTGACTCTCTGACAAGTTTAGATTTGACACTGTTAGACTGACGCATGCAAATGTCAACACCGTTACTTTTACAAATACTAAAGTGAAATGTGTCTATTTTTCAGTAATTCTGTACTCACCAGATTATGTCAGACCAACATTGTTGAGTTTGGTGCAATTTTGGCGAGTGGCTGAAGATCGAGGGCAGTCTTACAGAAGTGTCACATTGTCCGTCCATTCTGAGACCCCAGTCCCCATGAACACACTCCTGCCTTGACACAGGCACTGTGACTCCACAGTGGAGCTGAGCACGGACCACGTTGGTGTTTTCCAAATCCTAGTGAAGACCATACACTGTTTTCCAGCTGTCACTGAACTGTCTCCTGTCTGCCAGAGCTTTGAGAATTTCTAGGTACTAACAGAGAAGTTCTGTGCTCTGAAAAAATAAGCATTGAATCATAACAAATCACAGCAATAACTCACATTGTTTACTGATGAGTATTCATCTAATTAATTGCACATCTGGCATACCCACATATAAATCGGCCCATTAAATCCTCATTTATAGCTTCCCCAAGAATCTTGACCCTTACCTGGTCCTGGAGAGAGTGACCTACAGCCTGCAGCCAAATGACACAAAGTGCTTCCACCAGCCAACACACTGTCAAACGTAGTCATTCATTATTCTGTCTGAATGTGACATAATTCAGAAAAACTAGCATGAATGTCTTATGGCAATTAGTACACGATATTGGGGAGGTGATGCCCTAGTGATATTATTACTAGACTGATTTGGAGATGCCAGTGTTGGGCTGGGGAGTACATGAACCACCGGATGAAGGAGCGACGCTCCAAAAGCTAATGTGCTTCCAATTAAACCTGTTGGACTATAACCTGGTGTTGTGTGATTTTTAACTATTGCGAGACTGTTAATCCAGATACCCAGGTAATATCCCAGGGACTTGACTTTAATCCGACCATGGCAGATGGTGGAATTTGAATCCAATGAAAATAGAGTTATAGAGATGTACAGCATGGAAACAGACCCTTCGGTCCAACCCGTCCACGCCGACCAGATATCCCAACCCAATCTAGTCCCATTGCCAGCACCCGGCCCATGTCCCTCCAAACCCTCCCTATTCATATACCCATCCAAATGCCTCTTAAATGTCGCAATTGTACCAGCTTCCACCACATCCTCTGGCAGCTCATTCCGTACATGTACCACCCTCTGCGTGAAAACGTTGCCTCTTAGGTCTCTTTTATATCTTTCCACTCTCACCCTAAACCCATGCCCTCTAGTTCTGGACTCCCCGACCCCAGGGAAAAGACTTTGCCTATTTATCCTATCCATGCCCCTCAGCCTCCGACGCTCCAGGGAATACAGCCCCGGCCTGTTCAGCCTCTCCCTGTAGCTCAGATCCTCCAACCCTGGCAACATCCTTGTAAATCTTTTCTGAACCCTTTCAAGTTTCACAACATCTTTCCGATAGGAAGGAGACCAGAATTGCACGCAATATTCCAACAGTGGCCTAACCAATATCCTGTACAGCTGCAACATGACCTCCCAACTCCTTTACTCAGTACTCTGACTAATAAAGGAAAGCATACCAAATGCCTTCTTTACTATCCTATCTACCTGTGACTCCACTTTCAAGGAGCTATGAACCTGCACGCCAAGGTCTCTTTGTTGAGCAACACTCCCTAGGACCTTACCATTAAGTGCATAAGTCCTGCTAAGATTTGTTTTCCCAAAATGCAGAATTAAGAGAAAATCTACAAGTAAGAGTCTGTCAATGATCATGAATCCATTGTTGAAAAAAACATATTTTATTCACTAATGTCCTTCAGGGGAGGCAACTGCCATCCTGACCTGGCCTGGTCTACATGTGACTCCAGACCCACAACAAGCTGCTTGGTTTTTAACTGCCTCTGGGCAATTAGGAATGGGAAATAAATGCTGGCTTGTGCCTTCATCTCATGATGAAAAACAAATTGATTTTGTTTAAATTTTCAATGATAAGGAGGGAGAGTACATCAGGTTAGTGTAGTTGATGAGTGAACATGGATTTCATAATTCCAGATTCCAGCATCCGCAGTAATTTGCTTTTATACTTTTATGGATTTCATAATGACTGACAATTTGAACATCAGAAATCTCCAAACTTACGGAATCAAACAGAGTGGTCACATGATTTTAAACTGGATCAGGAAAAGGAAACAAACAGAAGTGTTCAACAGACTAGGTGCTCTTGGGTTAATACCTTCAAATCCCACCCTGAAGTCCCGTTTGATTCACTGATGTCCCCGAGGGCTGGGAACCTGCGTTCTTACCTGGGTGAATCCAGCCTCTCAGGGTCGTGGTTGATAATAAAGTGTCAGACCCGTTGTTAACGCAGTGCAACAGTTTATTTGAGTTTAAAACTCCAGGATCCTGGACAAGTTAGAAAGGAAGGAATATTAATATGCTGTAAATAATTAATGAATTATTGTAAGATTATTATTGCATCCCTTTCTGAATTTCGACAGTACCTGTTTAAGATCTTTCTGCAAACACAACAGGAGGTTTTTACCTGAACAGAAGAACCCGTGATTCCAGGAGTGTCGGCCCAGGAGACAGGACCATTCGGAGGCTGATGCTCCACCGAGTGGATCCATCCACAGAGTCCCGAGATTAAGCCAGAGTGAGCTGTGCCTGGGGAAGCCCAGCAGACACCAACACTAACAGCTGCCAGGATGACACTGAGATCCGGCACCCCATAGTCTGACCCGATCCCTCAGAGCATTTACTCTGAAACAGCAGGTCGGAGGTTATAGTCGAGAGTGTGATGCTGGAAAAGCACAGCAACCCAGGGTGTAAAATCTTCATCATTGAGGTCACTTTAGGGTTTATGCCCGAAACGTTAGTTTTCCTGCTCCTCGGAGGCTGCCTGACCTACTGTTCTTTTCCAGCGCCACTCTAACCTTGACACAAAGGCTGACAATAGAAACATCCAATAGCGCACCACGCCCAACAACTGAATAAACCTCCCCCCGACTTGGCTTTGTTTCAAAATATTAACAAGTTGTTAGCATAATGTCCTTGGGGGAGGGGGTGGGGAGACGGATAGACTTGCACCAGCACCAAGCTGGATTCTGAATAACGGTCACTGGGTTTGAAACACTGCTTTGTTTGTGCAGATGCTGCCAGATCTGCTGAGTTTCTCCAGCAATTTGTGGTTTTGTGTGCGCACGTGGTAGGTATGTTTTGAGCAAAATTTGGGGTTTGAGTTGCAGACCGACGCAAAGAGAAATGAAGCAGCTTACAAACTTTAAAAAGAAAGTGTGGTTCACACGCGCAGGCAAAGCACCAAAAACCTGAGCCATATACATGTTCTGAGATTTATAGATGAGGGGTGCACCGTTCCCGGAGGTACTGCAATACCAGGTCGATGCGTGGAGTGGACGGAGCAAGCCCCTATTCCATCTCCCTGCTCCACAAATCAATTTAATAGATGGTCCCCAGATAAGGGACCTATCAGATATTAAACTGATAATGGAATTCTTTTATCTCAAAAATCCACTTTGTTCATAAAATCATTTCTAAGTACATACAGAGGTTCTAAATTTGTTCTGCACGTTCTTTGCAGAGAAAAACAAATGATGCATTCCTCAAAGCATCCGTGCTGTTGCAAAAACAAAGGTATTTCCGACTCATACAGGAAACAATTTATGTTCATTTCAATGCAACAAGAGTCTGCTAACTGAACAGACCCTCATAAAGCCCTTAGACGGCGGTTTTTCCCCACTGCATCTTGTCAGTAGCTGCCCTTGTCCCAAGCTTCAGTTTGTCCGTCTTAATGTTGTTTTGAACTTTGGAAAGCACCAGTCTGCAACACTCGGTCAAGGTCAGCTCCTTGTCACTGGAAAACCAACAAGTTTCAGATAGACCACAAAGCAAGTCTATGGTTTGCCAGGCAGTGCATAGGTGTTCTGCTAAATGTTTTTTTAACTAGGTAAAAACAATAACTGCAGATGCTGGAAACCAGATTCTGGATTAGTGGTGCTGGAAGAGCACAGCAGTTCAGGCAGCATCCAAGGAGCTTTGAAATCGACGTTTCGGGCAAAAGCCCTTCAGCAGGAAGGGCTTTTGCCCGAAACGTCGATTTCAAAGCTCCTTGGATGCTGCCTGAACTGCTATGATTTCTAACTGTCTGCTCAGAAAACTATCCACAGGATCAACCCTCTCAAGATGTTACATGCTGACCCCTGCCTGATGGACTTGTGTTCAAGACTGTTTTTCTTAAAAGCCTTCGCTGGAGGAACAGCTGATACAAATTGTCCAACTACTTGGAGTGTTCTGCAGAAACAAGATCAGACTTATCCTTCACAACATAAATTCTTTACAGTGCGGGTAGAGGCCTCTCAGCCAGTTAATTCTGCACTAACCCCTCAAAGGGCATCCCATCCAAACCCAGTGCCCCACATTATCTCCATATCCCAGCTATTAACCATGGCTAATCCACATAGCCTTCGCATCCCTGGACAGCCAATCCACCTAATCTGCACATCTTTTTACTGTGTGGAGCCCACACAGACACAGGGGAAACTCTACACAGCCAGTCAACCAAGGCTGGAATCAAACACAGGTCCTGATGTTGTCAGACAGCAGCGATAACCACAGTACCAGCTCTGCACCAGGGTGAAAGGAACTTCAGTACCTTGTGACATTTAGTGTTTGTGAACCAAAGGTCTGCACACAGCTTGATGCAGACACACACAAAGGTGGCCATTAGGGGGAGGATAGGTGCTTCCCCATTTGGGGTGGTACAGTGGCTCCGTGGTTAGCACTGCTGCCTCACAGCACCAGGGACCCATGTCTGCTGGGCTTCCTCCGGGTGCTCCAGTTTCCTCCCACAATCCAAAGATGCGCAGGTTAGGTGAACTGGCCATGCTAAATTGCCCATTGTGTTCAGGAATGTGCTGTTAGTCAAGGGAGAACATAGAACATAGAAGAATACAGCGCAGTACAGGCCCTTCGGCCCTCGATGTTGCGCCGATCCAAGCCCACCTAACCTACACTAGCCCACTACCCTCCATATGCCTATCCAATGCCCGCTTAAATGCCCATAATGAGGGAGAGTCTACCACTGCTACTGGCAGGGCATTCCATGAACTCAAGACTCGCTGAGTAAAGAACCTACCCCTAACATCAGTCCTATACCTACCCCCCCTTAATTTAAAGCTATGCCCCCTTGTAATAGCTGAGAAATTATTGATCAGCCCAGTTCCCAAGGAAGATAGTCCCTTGGGACGGATGGGATTTATCCAATGATAAATGCTTTGGAGGCAGGCATAGGTGGATAGGTTAATAAGTTTGCAGATGACACTAAAGTCAGTGGAGTAATGGACAGTGCAGAAGAATGTTGCAGAGGCACTCGGATAAACTGCAGAATTGAGCTGAGAGGTGGTAAATGGAGTTCAATGCAGAAATGTGGAGTGATTCACTTTGGGAAGAAAAACAGGAAGGCAGAATACTGGGTAAATGGAAAGATTCTTGATAGTGTAGATGAGCAGCGAGATCTCGGTGTCCATGTACAAAGATCCCTGAAAGTTGCCGCCCAGGTTGATAGTATCTTTAAGGCTTTATTCCTGATGAAGGGCATTTGCCCGAAACGTCGATTTTGCTGAAGCTCCTCGGATGCTGCCTGAACTGCTGTGCTCTTCCAGCACCATTGATCCAGAATCTGGTTTCCAGCATCTGCAGTCATTATTTTTACCTAGTATCTTTAAGGCGGCATACGGTGCCTTTATTGGTTTTATTGGTCGAGGGATTGCATTCCGGGCCCATGATGTCATGCTGCACTGTACAAAACACTAGTGGGGCCTCACTTGGAGTATTGTGTACAGTTCTGGTTACCCCACTACAGGAAGGATTTGGAAGCATTGGAAAAGATGCAGAGGAGATTTACCAGGATGTTGCCTGGTCTGGAGGGAAGGTCTTATGAGGAAAGGCTGAGGGACTTGGATCTGTTCTCATTGCAAAGAAGATAGCTAAGAGGGGATTTAATAGAGACATACAAGATGATCAGAAGATTAGATAGAGTGGACAATGAGAGTCTTTTTCCTAGGATGATGATGTTGTCTTGTATGAGGAGACATAGCTGAGGGGTGATAGATTTAAGATAGATGTCAGAAGCAGATTTTTTACTCAGAGAGTGGTATGGTAGTGGAAAGAAGGTTTACCAGGATGCTGCCTGGACTGGAGGGCTTGCCTTATGAAGAGAGATTGACTAAGCTCGGACTTTTCGCTCTGGAGAGAAGGAGGAAGAGAGGTGACCTGATCAAGGTATACAAGATAATGAGAGGAATGGATAGAGTCAATAGCCAGAGATTTTTCCCCAGGGAAGGATTGACTGGCACGAGGGGTCACAGTTTTAAGATACTAGGAGAATGGTACACTTCGGAGCAGCGAGAGGCTGGAGCCGGGAGGAGGTGACATAGAACATAGAACATAGAAGAATACAGCGCAGTACAGGCCCTTCGGCCCTCGATGTTGCGCCGATCCAAGCCCACCTAACCTACACTAGCCCACTATCCTCCATATTCCTATCCAATGCCCGCTTAAATGCCCATAATGAGGGAGAGTCCACCACTGCTACTGGCAGGGCATTCCATGAACTCACGACTCGCTGAGTAAAGAACCTACCCCTAACATCTGTCCTATACCTACCCCCCCTTAATTTAAAGCTATGCCCCCTTGTAATAGTTGACTCCATACGTGGAAAAAGATTCTCACTGTCGACCCTATCTAAACCCCTAATCATCTTATACACCTCTATCAAGTCACCCCTAAACCTTCTTTTCTCCAATGAAAACAACCCCAAGTGCCTCAGCCTTTCCTCATACGATCTTTCTACCATGCCAGGCAACATCCTGGTAAACCTCCTCTGCACCCGTTCCAGTGCCTCCACATCCTTCCTATAGTATGGCGATCAAAACTGCACACAATTGGTGCAGGTGATTGTCGGGAAGGCCAGTAAATATATTTAAACTTCTTACCTTCAGGCCAGCGAGGGAGGAGCGAGCAAATGACTTCTTGGAAGGGTAAGTAGAACAGTTTATATTTGTGTGATTGCATTACCCGAGACACTACTCGGGTGTCCTCCTCTAACCTGTGTGTCCTAAATAAGTATGTACCTGTCAGGCAGAGAGGAAGACATAGAACGCGTGAGCCGTGGTTTACTAAGGAAGTGGAATCCCTGGTCAAGAAGAAGAAGGCTTATGTTAGGACAAAATGTGAAAACTCAGTCAGGGCGCTTGAAGGTTACAAGGAAATCAGGAAAGACCAAAAAAGAGAGCTCAAAAGAGCCAGGAGGAGACATGAGAAGTTGTTGGCGGATAGGATCAGGGTAAACCCTAAGGCTTTCCATAGGTATGTCAGGAATTAAAGAATGATGAGAGTTAAATTAGGACAAATCAAGGATAATAGTGGAAAAATTGTGTGTGGAGCCGGAGGAGATAGGGGAAGCACTAAATAAATATTTTTCAACAGTGTTCACTATAGAAAATAAAAATATTGGCGAGGAAGATGCAGAGATACTTGCATCTACACTAGAAGAGATTGAGGTTCACAAGGAAGAGGTATTAGAAATATTGCAGAGTGTGAAAATAGACAAGTCCCCTGGGCCAGATGGGATCTATCCTGGGATCCTCTGGGAAGCAAGGGAAGAGATTGCCGAGCCTTTGGCATTGATCTTCAGATCATCATTGTCTACAGGAATAGTGCCTGAGGACTGGAGGATAGCAAATGTGGTTCCCTTGTTCAAAAAGGGTAGTAGAGACAACCCTGGTAATTACAGACTAGTGAGTCTCACTTCAGTTGTTGGTAAAGTGTTGGAAAAGGTTATAAAAGAGATAGGATTTATAACCATCTAGAAAAGAATAATCTGATCAGGGACAGTCAGCACGGTTTTGTGAAAGGTAGGTTGTGCCTAACAAATCTTATTGACTTTCTTGACAAAGTGACCAAACAGGTAGATGAGAGTAAACCAGTTGATGTGGTGTATATGGATTTCAGCAAGGCGTTCGATAAGATTCCCCACAGTAGGCTATTATAATACAAAATGCGGAGGAATGGGACTGTGGGAGACATAGCAGTTTGGATCAGGAATTGGCTTGCTGAAAGAAAACAGAGGGTTGTAGTTGATGGAACATGTTCATCTTGGTGTCCAGTTACTAGCGGCGTTTTGCAAGGGTTGGTGTTGGGTCCACTGCTGTTCATCATTTTTATAAATGACCTGGATGAGGTCTTAGAAGGGTGGGTTAGTAAATTTGCAGACGACACTAAGGTCGGTGGAGTTGTGGATAGTGACGAAGGATGTAGTAGGTTGCAGAGAGACATAGATAGGATACAGAGCTGGGCTGAGAGGTGGCAAATGGAGTTTAATGTGGACAAGTGTGAGGTGAAGAAGGGCTTATGCCCGAAACGTCGATTCTCCTGCTCCTTGGATGCTGCCTGACCTGCTGCGCTTTTCTAGCAACACATTTTTCTGCTCTGATCTCCAGCGTCTGAAGTCCTCAATTTCTCCAAGTGTGAGGTGATACACTCTGGACGGAGTAATCGGAATGCAAAGTACTGGGCTAATGGTAAGATTCTTGGGAGTGCAGATGAGCAGAGAGATCTCGGTGTCCATGTACACAGATCCCTGAAAGTTGTCACCCAGATTGCTAGGGTTGTTAAGAAGGTAAAAACAATGACTGCAGATGCTGGAAACCAGATTCTGGATTAGTGGTGCTGGAAGAGGACAGCAGTTCAGGCAGCATCTGAGGACAGGCAAAATCCGAGGACAGGCAAAATCGACGTTTTGGGCAAAAGCCCTTCATCAGGTTGTTAAGAAGGCATACAGTGTTTTGGCCTTTATTAATAGAGGGATTGAGTTCCGAACCAGGAGGTTTTGCTGCAGCTGTATAAAGCTCTGGTACGGCCACACTTGGAGTATTGTGTACAGTTCTGGTCACCGCATTATAAGAAGGATATGGAAACTTTGGAAAGGATGCAGAGGAGATTTACTAGGATGTTGCCTGGTATGGAAGGAATGTCTTATGAGGAAAGGCTAAGGGCCTTGAGGCTGTTCTCGTTAGAGAGAAGATTGAGAGGTGACTTAATAGAGACATACAATATAATCAAAGAGTTAGATAGGGTGGACAGGGAAAGCCTTTTTCCAAGTATGGGGACGGCAAACACGAGGGGACACAACTTTAAAGTGAGGGGAGATAGGTATAAGACAGATGTCAGAGGTAGTTTCTTTACTCAGAGGGTAGTAAGGGTATGCAATGCTTTGCCTGCAACGGTAGTAGATTCGCCAACTTTAAGTGCACTTAAGTCGTCATTGGACAGGCATATGGACATACATGAATAGTGTAGGTGGGATGGGCTTCAGATTAGTATGACAGGGCGGCGCAACATCGAGGGCCGAAGGGCCTGTTCTGCGCTGTAATGTCCTATGTTCTATGTACAGAAGGGACGCCAGAGAAGGGTTCTTTACGCAGAGAGTTGTGAATGCATGGAATGCGTTGCCAGCGGTGGTGGTAGAAGCAGAGTCACTGGGGACATTTAAGCTACTGCTGGACATGCACATGGATAGCAGTGAAATGAGGGGTGCGTAGGTTAAGTTATTATATTTTATATTAGGATTAATCCTCAGCACAACATTGTGAGCCAAAGGGCCTGTTCTGCACTGTATTGTTCTATGTTCTGTGTGCTAATATGACATTGCTGCTGCCTTGAGTTACCTTGTATCCTGAGGCCAGTTCCAACTTGTTGCAGATGCTCATGAGTCTGCTCTTGGAGGCACAGTACTTATATGGCCAGCAGTGTTCACTTCCATTTCTGATCAATGGTAACCCCGGGATAGTGATTGGGAGGTGGGCTTCAATGATGCTGAGTCAAAGAAGGTGGTGCTGAAAAAGCACAGACGGTCAGGCAGCATCCAAGGAGCAGGAGAATCTTCATCAGCTTATGCTCAAAACATTGATTCTCTTACTCCCTGGATGCTGCCTGATCAGCTTTTCCAGCACCACATTCTACGACTCTAATCTCCAGCATCTGCAGTCTTCACTTTCACCCCCTTTAATGATGCAACCATCAAATGCCAAAGGTCACATATTGTCTCTTGTTCTAAGATGATCATGACCTGGCACATGTGTGGGACAAATGCTACTTGTCACTTGTCATCACAAATCTAGGGCTATCGTTCAGGTCATGCTGTCTTTGGACATGCACTACTCCAATACCTGAGGATTCGGGAAAGGTGCTGAACAACGTGCAGTCATTGGTGGTCTTTGGAGACAGCACTTTCCTGGGTGGCAACGTCAGTATGCCTTGAGACGTAGAGTCACATAACATGGAAACAGACCCTTCGGCCCACCTTGTCCATGCTGACCAGGTTTCTTAAAATGAACTTGAGTCATAGAGTCCTACAGCACGGAGACATGTCTTTTGGCCCAAATTGGTCTATGCTGACCAAAATGTCTGACCTCCATAACCCCATTTCCCTGCACTTGGCTCATATCCTTCTAATCCTTTCCTATCCATGTATTTGTCTAAATGCCTTTTAAATGTTATTAATGTTTATGCCTCCACCACTTCTGCTGGCAGCTCATTCCATATGCATATCACCCTCTGTGTAAGAATGTTGCCTCTCAGGTTCCCTTTTATGCCATCTTGTCCTCCATTCTCCAACTCTGGGAAAAAGACTTAGTGCATTTACCATGCCTCTCATAATCTTATACACCTCTAAAAAGTTCCCCCTCAGTCTCCTATGCTAAAAAAAAACACATTCTAGCTTGTTCAACCTCTCCCTAAAACTCAGACCATGGAGTCCAGACAATATCGTTGTAAATTTCTTCTGCGTTCTTTCTAGATTAGTGACATCCTTCCTACAACAAGGTGACCAAAACTGAACGCAATACTCCAAGCGTGGTCTCACCAACATCCTGGATAACAGCAACATAACTTCCCAACTTCTATACTCAACGACCTGACTGATAAGAGCCAGTCTACCAAAAGCCTTCATCATTGCCCTGTCTATCTGGGATACCACTTTCAGAGAACTGTGAACCTGAACTCCAAGGTCCCTCTGTTCCATGACACTCCTTAAGGCCCTACCATTCACCGTGAAATTCCTACCTTGATTTGACTTTTCAAAATGCAAGACCACACACTTATCCATACTAAACTCCATAAACTCCCCAGCTGGTCAAGGTCTTGCTGCAATTTCTGATAATCTTCCTAACTGTCCACAATGCTGCCTAGCTTAGTGCCAACAGCAAATTAATGAATGCCTTGCACATTCTCATCCAAATCATTGATATAGGTAACAAACAGCAATGGACCCAACACTGACCCCTGAGGTACTCCACTACTCACAAGCCTCCAGTCTGACAAGCATCCTTCCACTATTACCCTCTGCGTCCTATCATCAAGCCAATTTTGTATCCAATTTGCCAGCTCACCTTAGATTCCATGTAATCTAGCCTTCAAGGGCAGCCTACCATGTGGAACCTTATCAAAGGCCTTACTGTAATACATATGGACTATGTTCACTGCCCTGCCCTCATCAACCTTGCTGGTCACTTCATCAAATCTGTGAGGCATGATCTCCCACTCACAAAGAAACTAGTCCCATTTGCCTGTATTTGGCCCATATTCCTCTAAGCCTATGCTAACTATGTAGCTGTCGAAATTCCTTCTAAATGTTGTAATTGTACTCACCTGTATTACTTCCTCTAGCAGTTTGCTCAATATACATACACCCTTTACCTATTGCCCCTCATGATTTTATAAACCTCGACCATGTCACCCCTTCATCTCTGCCGATTCAGCCTCTCCTTATAACTCAAACACTCCATGTCTCGGTAGCAGCTTTGCAAATCTGTTTTGCACCCTTTCCAATTTAATAACATTCTTCCTATTGCAAGGTGACCAGAATTGTAAATAGTATTCCAAATGTGGCCTCACCAAACATGACTTCCCAATTCCTGTACTCAATGCTCTCACCGATGAAGACAAGTATACCAAATGCACCACCCTGTCTCCCTGACGCCACTTTCAAACAATTATGTACCTAGACCCCTTGGTCTCCCTGTTTGAGAACACTCCCCAAGAGCCCTTCCATTAACTGTGTAAGTCCTGCCCTGGTTGTCTTACCAAAATGCAATACCTCGCATTTATCTGAATTAAATTCCATCTGCCATTCCTCAGCCCACTGGCCCAGTTGAATAAGAACCTGTTGTACTCTTAGATAAATATCTTCACTGTCCACTATACTCCAATTTTGCTGTCACCCGCAAACTTACCAATCGTGCCTCCTTTATTTTTATCCAAATAATTTATATAAATAATGAACAACAGTGGACCCAGCACCGATCTTTGCAGCACACCGCTGGTCACAGGCCTCCAGTTGGAACAACTCTCTACCACCATTCTCTTTTGAGTTGAAACTTTATTGCTGGAACAGCACAGCAGGTCAGGCAGCATCCAGGGAACAGGAGATTCGACGTTTCGGGCACAGGCCCTTCTTCAGGAATGAGCAGAGAGTGTTCAGCAGGAGAAGATAAAAGGTAGGGAGGAGGGACTTGGAGGAGGGGAGTTGGAAATGTGATAGGTGGAAAGAGGTCAAGGTGAGGGTGATAGGTCGGAGTAGGGTGGAGGCGGAGAGGTCAAGAAGAAGACTGCAGGTCAGGAAGGCGGTGCCGGGCTGGAAGGATCCGGCTGAGACAAGGTGGGGGGAGGGGGGATGAAGAAACTGGTGAAGTCCAAGTTCATCCCCTGCGGTTGGAGGGTTCCCAGTCGGAAGATAAGACGCTCCTCCTCCGACCGTCGGGTTGTTGTGGTTTGGCGGTGGATGAGTCCAATGACCTGCATATCCTCGGTGGAGTGGGAGGGGGAGTTGAAATGCTGTGCCACAGGTTGGTTGGGTTGGTTCGTCCGGGTGGCCCAGAGGTGCTCCCTGAATCGCTCCGCAAGTAGGCGGCCTGTCTCCCCAATATAGAGGAGGCCACACCGGCTGCAGCGGATGCAGTAGATGATGTGGGTGGAGGTGCAGGTGAATCTGTGGCGGATATGGAAGTTTCCTTTGGGGCCTTGGAGAGAAGTGAGGGGGGAGGTGTGGGCGCAAGTGTTGCACCTCCTGCGGTTGCAAGGGAAGGTGCCGGGAGTGGTTGTTGGGTCGGTGGGGGGTGTGGATCGGTGGGGGGTTGGGTCGGTGGGGGGCCCTCCCACTCCACCGAGGATATGCAGGTCATTGGACTCATCCACCGCCAAACCACAACAACCCGACGGTCGGAGGAGGAGCGTCTTATCTTCCGACTGGGAACCCTCCAACCGCAGGGGATGAACTTGGACTTCACCAGTTTCTTCATCCCCCCTCCCCCCACCTTGTCTCAGCCGGATCCTTCCAGCCCGGCACCGCCTTCCTGACCTGCAGTCTTCTTCTTGACCTCTCCGCCTCCACCCTACTCCGACCTATCACCCTCACCTTGACCTCTTTCCACCTATCACATTTCCAACTCCCCTCCTCCAAGTCCCTCCTCCCTACCTTTTATCTTCTCCTGCTGAACACTCTCTGCTCATTCCTGAAGAAGGGCCTGTGCCCGAAACGTCGAATCTCCTGTTCCCTGGATGCTGCCTGACCTGCTGTGCTGTTCCAGCAATAAAGTTTCAACTTTGATCTCCAGCATCTGCAGACCTCACTTTCTCCACCACCATTCTCTTTCTCCCACTGTCAAGACAATTTTGTGTCTATTTGGCCAGCCCTCCCTGAATTCCTTGTGATCTAACCCGACTTAACCATCTTCCATGCGGAACCTTCTGAAGGCTGTGCTAAAGTCCATGGCAACATAAATGTGTCTGCTATTGCATGGGAATCAACAGGGGACAAAGTCTGACATAGGAGAAAATTTGAAATAGCAGAATCTGAATCTGAATAAGTGCATACATGAGACAATGCATTGAAATTGAGGAAAGCAACTTTTGCGGAACAGCATTGAATCCCTAACGAGCAACAGTAGGCTAACTGGAAAGAGCAAATTAATGCAAAAGCTGGAATGTGTACTGAAAACAACAAATGCTGGAGGTCAGAGTGGGTCAGACAGCACTGGCGTGCTTTGACTCTCCAAAAAAATGCTCCTTTTCCGTCCAACTCCACATTTGTTATGGTTAATCACTCTAACCTGCACACTGCAGGGGAATTTAGTACAGCGTATTAACCCAACCTGCATGTCCCTGAACTATGGGGGGAATCCCAAGCAACCACCAGAAACGCACTCAAACATGGGGAGAACATGCAAACTCCACACTAGCCCAAGGCTGAAAATGAGCTCGGGTCCCTGGTGCTGTCAGGCAGTAGTGCTACTAGTTACCTGATGAAGGAGCAGTACTCTGAAACCTAGTGCTTCAAATAAACCTGTTGGGACTGTAGCTGGTGGCATGGTGGCTCAGTGGTTAGCACTGCTGCCTCACAGCGCCAGAGACCTGGGTTCAAGTCCCACCTCAGATGACTGTCTGTGTGGAGTTTGCACATTCTCCCCATGTCTGTGTGGCGTTTCCTCTGGGTGCTCTGGTTTCCCCACACAGTCCAAAAAGTGTGCAGGTTAGATGAATTAGCCATGCCAAGTTCCCTGTAGTATTAAGTGAAGTGGGAAATGGGTTTGGGTGGGTTGCACTTTGGCGGGTTAGTGTGGACTTGTTGGGCCAAAGGGCCTGTTTCCACACTGTAAGTAATCTAATCTAAAAATAACCTGGTGTTGTGTGATTTTTAACTTTGTCCAGCACCAGCACCTCCACATCATAACCACTACACCGACAATGCCGCTAGTTTAAGAAGTAATGGAAAGCAATGGCAGCCAGTTGTCAAAATCTGTGTTCTTTTGTATTTTATACCTTCCTGCCCCGATTAGGAAACCTGCAACATTGTTTCCAGTCTTGCAGCACGTGGTATTAACAAGTTTGGAAGCTGTTTACCATATCAAAACATTGAAGTGGACAAGAAAGGTACTGGTGTGTAATAACGGAACTATGAAGTTCAGTATAATTTTTGTTTGCTGATTTTAGATGGGCTTTCTCACAGATAACTGGAAACCCTAATTAAAATTACTTGTTCTTTTCTAAGAATCTGTTTTCACCTATACGGCTGTGACATTATCTGTTACTGATCATTCAAATATCAACCAAGGAATCCATTCCAGGAGAGAAAAGGAACAATTACGTTCTGTTCTTCTGGCTGATTTGCAATGGTTTAGGTTGTTTCATATTAGCAAATTGGAAGCTAAAAGCCAAGCCGAACAAGCACAACTTGATTTCAACATGCCAGTGTAATGAAGGAGCAGCACTCTGAAAACTCGTGCTTCCAAATAAACCTGTTGGTCTATAACTTGGTGTTGTGTACAAAGTTAAAAATCACACAACACCAAGTTATAGTCTGGCAGGTTTATTTGGAAGCCGGGCTGCCAGAGGAAGTGGTGGAGGCTAGTACAATTGCCACATTTAAAAGGCACCTGAATGGGTATATGAATAGGAAGGGTTTGGAGGGATATGGGCCAAGTGCTGGCAGGTGGGACTATATTGGGTTGGGGTATCTGGTCAGCATGGACGAGTTGGACCGAAGGCTGTACCTCTCCAGGACTCGAAACACAACTTCAAACAGTATGTTGGTGCAATGTCCTGACTGTATCCAAAGTGGCATTATCTCAACCAGTTTCTTTGATGTTAACCTGTATGTAGATGAGTGAGCTGCTTCTTTTACAACAATCATTTAAAAGCAACATTGAAGAAACTGGAGACATTACCAATGCAACACCAATGTGATTAGTTTAAACACTGAGAAGTCCATGCAAGGAAGTGGGAAGCTTATTCATTGAAAACAAAAACATTCGGCAGATCAGGTCTGACATTCAAACATAAAATACCACAAAACATTTCACACATCTGATTGCTGCATGTTTACACCAACCCAGGGCTGTCCAGTAACTTAAAGATATAAGCTAATAACATGATCAAAAGTAATATGACTTTCATGAATAAAGCTCCAAACTGCAGACTCTCTGTGATGTATTTGGCAAAACAGTCACCTGGTCAAGTATCACTGCAGCGAACTGAGCACATATTCCAGCTAGGCAAAAGTGAGGACTGCAGATGCTGGAAACCAGAGTTTAGATTAGAGTGGTGCTGGCAAAGCACAACAGGCCAGTCAGCATCCGAGGAGCAGGAAAATCGACGTTTCAGGCAAATGCCCTTCAGCAGGAAGCTGACAGCTTTATTGTGTGTAATTTCTGTATTTCCAGCATCTTAATAGACTTGAATATTTCAAAACTATTTAATTGATGAAAAATCTCTGCACAATCCAGTAGGAAAGAAATAAACACATCTTTTTTGAGAAACCCAGCAGAAACTATTAAAAAATGAAAAATAAGAATTCAACTCTCTCACATGGTGAACTGACTAAACTATCTTTCAAAAACTCTGATTTCTGGACACAGAGCATCGGAGTCAAAGAGGGTGGTGCTGGAAAAGCACAGCCGGTCAGGCAGCATCCAAGGAGCAGGAGAATCGGCATTTAGGCATAAGCCCTTTGTGTCCGAAATGTTGATTCTCCTGCTCCTTGGATGCTGCCTGACCGGCTGTGCTTTTCCAGCACCACACTCTCGACTCTGATCTCCAGCATCTGCAGTCCTCACTTTCTCATAGAACACAGAACATCGTCAGGAAACCCTGAATAAGTTTTAGGAATAAAAAGAAACGAGAGGTTGATTGGGAACTCATTCAAAGACAGCACTAATCTGTCTTGACTGGGGAGTCTGATCCCCGTGGTGCCCAATGGAAACTGAACAGCAGTGTGTGTCTGTTGAGACTGTGATGCTGGAAAAGCACAGCAGGTCAGGCAGCATCCGAGGAGCAGGAGAATTGATGTTTTGGGCATAAGCCCTTCATCAGGATGTGTTGGCCAGTTCAAGTGAAACCAGACAGATCACCAATCTGTTCCACTGTCTGTCAATAGCAAAGTGCATCCTTCCCTGTACAGGTCTGGATCCTAAAGTTGATTGGAGTACTAACAGTAAGCTATTAAAATGAATAGTTCCATGTGAGTTGCACCATCAGAAATGTTAGCTCAATATATTCAAACTGTAAAATCTCCAAAGCTCCAACCCATCTGTCAAAAAAATTTAGATTCAATCCATAAGTTATCACGCTTACCTGAGTGTGTGTCATCATCTTTGAACTCCACTCCTCCAACCACAACAAGGACAGAACCCCGTGGTCCTCACCTTCTGCTTCACCAGCATCTATCAAATGCCTTACTGAAATCCATATACACCACATCAACCGCTTTACCCTCATCCATCTGTTTGGTCACCTTCACAAAGAACTCAATAAGATTCGTGAGGCAGAACCTACCCTTCACAATCCGTGTTGACGATCCCTAATGAACATATTCCTTTCCAGATGATTATAAATCCTATCTGTTATAACACTTCATCCACAACTGAAATAAGACTCACAGGTCTATAATTTCCAGGGTTTTCTCAACTCCCCTTCGTGAACAAGGGGACAACATTTGCTACCCTCCAGTCTTCTGGCACTATTCCAGTAGACAATGATAACATAAAGATCAAAGCCAAAGGCTCAGCAATCTCCTCCCTGGCTTCCCAGAGAATCATAGGATGAATCCCATGCAGCCATCTATTTTTACACTTTCCAGAATTGCTAACGCTTCCTGCTTATGAACCTCAATCCCGTCTAGTCTAGTAGCCTGTATCTCAGTATTCTCCTTGACCATATTGTCTTTTTCTCATGTGAATTCTGGTGAAAAGTAGTCATTTAGCGCTTCCCCTATCTCCTCTGACTCCACGCACAACTTCCCACTACTCTGCTTGATTGCCCCTAATCTTACTCTCGTCATTCTTTTATTCCTGATATACCTGTAGAAAGGGTGTAGGTTTGCTCGCTTAGCTGTAGGTTTGATATTCCAGACGTTTCATTACCTGGTTAGGTAACATCATCAGTGGCGACCTCCAAGTGAAGCGAAGCTGATGTCTCCTGCTTTCTATTTATATCTTCCTCCTGGAAGAGGTTCCTGGGGTTTGTGATAATGTCATTTCCTGTTCGTTTTCTGAGGGGTTGATAGATGGCATCTAGATGTATGTGCTTGTTTATGGCGTTGTGGTTGGAGTGCCAGGCCTCTAGGAATTCTCTGGCATGTCTTTGCTTAGCCTGTCCCAGGATAGATGTGTTGTCCCAGTCGAAATGGTGGTTTTTTTCATCTGTGTATAGGGCTACGAGGGAGAGAGGGTCATGTCTTTTTGCGGCTAGCTGGTGTTCATGTATCCTGGTGGCTAACTTTCTTCCTGTTTGTCCAACGTAGTGTTTGTGGCAGTCCTTGCATGGAATTTTGTAGATGATGTTGGTTTTGTCCATGGGTTGTACTGGGTCTTTTAAGTTTGTTAGTTTTTGTTTGAGAATGTTGGTGGGTTTGTGTGCTACTAGGATTCCAAGGGGTCTTAGTAGTCTGGCTGTCATTTCTGAAACTTCTTTGATGTATGGTAAGGTGGTTAGGGTTTCTGGCTATGTTTGGTCTGCTTGTCGTGGTTTGTTCTTGAGGAATCTGCGCACTGTATTTATTGAGTATCCGTTCTTCTTGAATACATAGTATAGGTGGTTCTCCTCTGTTTTCCAAAGTTCGTCTGTGCTGCAGTGTGTGGTGGCCCGTTGGAATAGTGTTCTGATACAGCTTTGTTTGTGTGTGTTGGGGTGGTTGCTGGTGTAGGTCCTCCCGCACAAGGGACTGAATATCATTCCTTACCAACAGGGCCATCCCACCCCCTCTGCCCATCAGTCTGTCCTTACAATAGCACGTATAGCCTTGAATATTCATTTCCCAGGCCCTGTCCATTTGAAGCCACGTCTCAGTTATCCCCACAACATCGTAACTGCCAATTTCCAAATGAGCCTCAAGCTCATCCATCTTATTTCTAATGCTTCGTGCATTCATATATAGTATTTTTAATTTGTTACTGCCCTCACCCTTCCTATCAATCCCTATTTCACTCAACCTTATGGCATGATCCCTTTTTGAGATTTCTGCTCCATTGATACCGTTGTCTTTCTTGACTTCTCTTGTTCTAACTTTCCCTGCAATTTCCTTCTTAAACTTCCAGTTTGTCCCCTCCCCGCCGCTATTTAGTTTAAACACAGCTGTGATGCAGTGGCAAACCTGCCTGCCAGAATGCTGGTCCCCCATCTATTAAGGTGCTCTATAGAATAGAGCTCTATTCCTGATGAAGAGCTTTTGCCCGAAACGTCGATTTTCCTGCTTCTCGGATGCTGCCTGAATTGCTGTGCTTTTCCAGCACCACTCTAATCTAAACTCTCATTTCGCCATAACCTCAGTGACATAGTCAGAGAACAATGAAGGAGGCTTCATATCCATCAACCTTGCCTAGGGCCGATCAGTGCAACTTTCTGAGTACTACAGTAGGGGGGAATATACGAAGGAGAAAATGTTATGGAGGAAATAAAATACAATGGGATTTGGAGAGGGTGACACAAAGCTTTAAGGGAATGGCTCCAGGAATGATGGACTTCTGTTACATGGATAGACAGATGTTGGGATGGCTAAGAGGAGATTCCATTTGAGCTGAAAAATGTGTTGCTGGAAAAGCTCAGCAGGTCAGACAGCATCCAAGGAGCAGGAGAATCGACGTTTTGGGCATGAGCCCTTCTTCAGGAATGAGGAAGGTGTGCCAAGCAGGCTAAGATAAAAGGTAGGGAGGAGGGACTTGGGGGAGGGGCGTTGGGAATGCAATAGGTGGAAGGAGGTTAAGGTGCGGGTGATAGGCTGGAGAGGGGATGGGGGCGGAGAGGTCGGGAAGAAGATTGCAGGTCAAGAAGGTGGTGCTGAGTCCGAGGGTTGGGACTCAGGTAAGGTGGGGGGAGGGGAAATGAGGAAGCTGGAGAAATCTGCATTCATCCCTTGTAGTTGGAGGGTTCCTAGGCGGAAGATGAGGCGCTCTTCCTCCAGGCGTCGTGTTGCCATGGTCTGGCGATGGAGGAGTCCAAGGACCTGCATGTCCTTGGCGGAGTGGGAGGGGGAGTTAAAGTGTTCAGTCACGGGGTGGTTGGGTTGGTTGGTGCTGGTATCCCAGAGGTGTTCTCTGAAACGTTCCGCAAGTAGGTGGCCTGTCTCCCCAATGTAGAGGAGGCCACATCAGGTGCAGCGGATGCAGTAAATGATGTGTGTGGAGGTGCAGGTGAATTTGTGACGGATATGGAAGGATCCCTTGGGGCCTTGGATGGAGGTGAGGGGGGCGGTGTGGGTGCAAGTTTTGCATTTCTTGCGGTTGCAGGGGAAGGTGCTGGGAGAGGAGGTTGGGTTGGTGGGGGGTGTGGACCTGACGAGGGAGTTGCGGAGGGAGTGGTCTTTCCGGAATGCTGATAGGGGAGGGGAGGGAAATATATCCCTGGTGGTGGGGTCTGTTTGGAGGTGGCGGAAATGACGAAGGATGATACGATGCCTCTGGAGGTTGGTGGGGTGGTTGGTGAGGACCAGTGGGGTTCTGTCCTGGTGGCGATTGGAGGGGCGGGGTTCAAGGGCGGAGGAGCGGGAAGTGGAGGAGATGTGGTGGAGTTGTTGGTCTGAACGTAGTCTGGAGTCCATGCGGGGTCAGTCGGACCTGTAGACAGATGCAGAGGAAGGAGATGGGCTGTGGTAGCGAGTCTGTTTGAGGACGTGGTTGAAGACCTTCAGGGCAGAGGAGATGTCTTGGGGGTGCAGTGAGGAAGGACTCACTGAAATCCTTGTAGAGGGAGGAAGAAAACTTCTTCAAGGAAGGCATCCTTGCAAGACGATTCACAGTCGGTTAAAATCAACTAGGAGAAAGTGAGGACTGCAGATGCTGGAGATCAGAGCTGAAAAATGTGTTGCTGGAAAAGCGCAGCAGGTCAGGCAGCATCCAAGGAGCAGGAGAATCGACGTTTCGGGCATAACCCTTCTTCAGGAATGAGGAAGGTATGCCAAACAGGCTAAGATAAAAAGGATTCCTGAAGAAGGGCTTATGCCCGAAACATCAATTCTCCTGTTCCCTGGATGCTGCCCGACCTGCTGCGCTTTTCCAGCAACACATTTTCAGCTAAGATAAAACGGTAGGGAGGAGGGACTTGGGGGTCATCTCCTCTGCCCTGAAGCTCTTCAGCCACGTCCTCAAACAGACTCGCTACCTCAGCCACATCTCCTTCCTCAGCACCTGTCTACGGAACCTACTGACCCTGAATGGACGCGGGACTATGTTCAGACCAACAAGCACCAACCAACCCAACCGCCCCATGGCTGAACACTTTAACTCCCCCTCCCACTCCGCCAAGGACAAGCAGGTCCTTGGCCTCCTCCATCGCCAACACGACACTTGGAGGAAGAGCGCCTCATCTTCCGCCTAGGAACCCTCCAACTACAAGGGATGAATGCAGATTTCTCCAGCTTCCTCATTTCCCCTCTCCCCACCTTATCTCAGTCCCAACCCTCGGACTCAGCACCGCCTTCTTAACCTGCAATCTTCTTCGGACCCCACCCCCTCTCCGGCCTATCACCCTCACCGGCCTATCACCCTCACATTAACCTCCTCCCACCTATCGCATTCCCAACGCCCCTCCCCCAAGTCCCTCCTCCCTACCTTTTTATCTTAGCCTGTTTGGCATACCTTCCTAATTCCTGAAGAGGGGATTATGCCCGAAACGTCGATTCTCCTGTTCCTTGGATGCTGCCTGACCTGCTGCACTTTTCCAGCAACACATTTTTCAGCTCTGATCTCCAGCATCTGCAGTCCTCACTTTCTCCTCGGAGATTCTATTTGACAGGGATATTTAAAACCATGGAATCTTGACCTCGAAAGCGAGAGGTGAACTGTTCCAATTAATGCAAACATCGAGAACCAGGACAACAATTTCAGGTGACTATCAAAAGAATCAACAGTAACACAAGAGGGAGTTAATGACCTGGTGGTTTATCCTTCTTTTAGCAGTGTGACTTGAACTGTGCACAAAACTTCAAAAGTGACCACACCAATGTCCTCTACAACCTCAACATGACGTCCCAACTCCTGATAAAAACGGAAAAAACTGTGGACGCTGGAAGTCAGAAACAAGAATTCTGGGTGGCACGGTGGCACAGTGGTTAGCACTGCTGTCTCACAGCACCAGAGACCCAGGTTCAATTCCCGTCTCA
Source organism: Chiloscyllium plagiosum (assembly GCF_037043375.1). Classification (NCBI taxonomy): domain Eukaryota; kingdom Metazoa; phylum Chordata; class Chondrichthyes; order Orectolobiformes; family Hemiscylliidae; genus Chiloscyllium; species Chiloscyllium plagiosum. The sequence goes on from NW_028270139.1 coordinate 182,941,894, forward strand.
AGCAACTGCCTGTGTGGAGTTTGCACATTCTCCCCGTGTCTGCGTGGGTTTTCTCTGGGTGCTCTGGTTTCCTCCCACAGTCCAAAAATGTGCAGGTTAGGTGAATTGGCCAGGCTAAATTACCCGTAGTGTTAGGTAGGGGAATGGGTCTGGGTGGGTTGCGCTTCGGCGGGTCGGTGTGGGCTTGTTGGGCCGAAGGGCCTGTTTCCACACTGTAAGTAATCTAATCTAATCTAAAACAGAATTTGCTGGAAAATCTGGGCAAGTCTGGAGCACGTGTGGAGAGAAATCAAAGTTAACATATCGGGTCCTTCTTCAGAACTGATGGTAGCTAGGTAAAAATTGTTTTTTGTGCAGAAGTTATGATGGGGGAGTTGGTAAGGAGTAAATAATAGGTGGAGATAGAGGTCAAAGAGAGATAAGATCAGTTGGACAGACAAAGGAAGGAAAAACAGTCAGCCTAGGAGAGTGAATAGCTGCTAATGGGGACAATCAATGACTGACAATGGGATGGGTGTAATAGCAGTGCATGTGATAAGAATGCTGGGCTAAGGACATGGGAAAAGGTGTCTCAGGATCCAAAGTTGTTGAACCGCAATATTGAGTCCAGAAGGTTGTAGAGTTAACAGGTAGATAATGAGGTGCTGTTCTTCCTGCTTCTGCTGCTTCTGCAGCAAACCCGAGACAGAGAAGTTGGCCAGGGAACAAGGTGGTGTCAGGAGTGAAGGACGAGTGGACCAAGGTGAGCCAGAGGGAACAGACCATGCAGAAAGCTAACAAGATTTTCATTTGATTTGATTATTTTTGTCACATGTACCTAAGTACAGTGAAAGGATTTGTTTTTCAAGCAGTACAGACAGGTCATAACATACAAGGACATACAGATCATAGGGTTATTAGACAGTGAGGCATACAAGGTTACAGCTGCACAGGAGGTGCACAAAAGCAAGATCAATATTTGGTTTTTTGTACCTCCACACTACCACCTAACAGCAGTAGTGCTTATATTTTCCCCTGTACCCATGATGTGTGTGTGCAGTGAAAGACAACAGGTGTATAAATCTTTATTCACTTCCCACCACCAGGAAGAAAGAAAAAACCCACGTGGCCAGTGACAAGCAGTGCCCTTCACATCAAAGGGCAATGCTGCGTGATCAAACAAGTGAAGGCGAAGGCAGGGATTAAATCAAAATAGAGTTGGAGGGGGAAATAAAACACCACTCCCTGCGGTGCCCACCGCTCCCTGAACAGCTTAAGGGTATCGGTAGACACCACGTGCTCCTTCTGCAGAGACACCCGGGTTCGATGATCAATATTTGGTTTGGAATTAGAGTGAGGTCCATTCAGCAATCTAATAACAGCAGGGAAGAAGCTGTTCTTCAACTTGTTGGTACAAGTGCTTAAGAGAGTGTTACCGGGGTGGGAGGGGTCTCTGATGGTGTAGGAAGAGAGTGTTACCGGGGTGGGAGGGGTCTCTGAAGATGATGAAGAGTGTTACCGGGTGGGAGGGGTCTCTGAAGGTGTTGGAAGAGAGTGTTACTGCGTTGGGAGGGGTCTCTGATGATGAGGAAGACAGTGTTAGCAGGTTGGGAGCGGTCTCTGATGATGAAGAGAGTGTTACTGGGGTGGGAGGGGTCTCTGATGATGAGGAAGACAGTGTTAGCAGGTTGGGAGCGGTCTCTGATGATGATGAAGAGAGTGTTACTGGGGTGGGAGGGGTCTCTGATGAATTTGAAAGAGATTGTTACCAGGGTAGGATGGGTCTACGATGATGATGAAGAGAGTGTTACCTTGGTGGGAGGGGTCTCAGATGATGATGAAGAGAGTGTTACCGGGGTGTGAGGGGTCTCTGATGGTGTTGGAAGAGATTGTTATCTGGGTGGGAGGTGTCTCTGATGTTGTTAGATGAGAGTGTTACCAGGGTAGGAGGGATCTCTGATGATGATGAAGACAGTGTTACCGGGGTGTGAGGGGTCTCTGATGATGATGAAGACAGTGTTACCGGGGTGTGAGGGGTCTCTGATGATGATGAAGAGAGTGTTACCGGGGTGTGAGGGGTCTCTGATAGTGTTGAAAGCGAGTGTTACTGGGGTGGGACTGGTCTCTGACGATGATGAAGAGATTGTTACCGGGGTGGGAGGGATCTCTGATGATGATGAAGACAGTGTTACCAGGGTAGGAGGGGTTTCTGATGATGATGAAGAGAGTGTTACCGGGGTGGGAGGGATCTCTGATGATGATGAAGACAGTGTTACCGGATTAGGAGGTGTCTCTGATGATGATGAAGACAGTGTTACCAGGGTAGGAGGGGTTTCTGATGATGATGAAGAGAGTGTTACCGGGGAGTGAGGGGTCTCTGATGATGATGAAGAGAGTGTTACCAGGGGGTGAGAGGTCTCTGATGATGATGAAGACAGTGTTACCAGGTTGGAGGTGTCATTGATGATGATGAGAGTGTTACCGGGGTAGGAGGGGTCTCTGATGATGATGAAGAGAGTGTTACCAGGGTGTGAATGTTCTCTGATGATGATGAAGACAGTGTTACAGGGGTATGGGGGGGGTCTCTGATGATGATGAAGAGTGTTACTGGAGTGAGAGGGGTCTCTAATGATGATGAAGAGAGTGTTACCAGGTTGGGAGGGACCTCTGATGATGATGAAGAGAGAGTTTCTGGGTTGGGAGGCGTGTCTGATGTTAGATGAGAGTGTTTCCGGGGTCGGAGGAGACTCTGATGGTGTTGGAAGAGATTGTTACCGGGGTAACAGGGGTCTCTGACGATGATGAAGAGAGTGTTGCCCGGGTAGGTGGGGTCTCTGATGGTGTTGGAAGAGAGTGTTACCGTGGTGAGAGGGGTCTCTGATGATGATAATGAAGAGAGTGTTACCAGGGTGGGAGGGATCTCTGAAGATGATGAAGAGAGTGTTACCGGGTGGGAGGAGTCTCTGATGATTATGATGAGAGTGTTACCGGGGTATGAGGGGTCTCTGATGGTGTTGGAAGAGAGTGTTACCGGGGTGGGAGGTTTCTCTGATGATGATGAAGAGAGTGTTACCGGGTGGGAGGTGTCTCTGATGATGATGATGATGAGAGTGTTACCGGGGTAGGAGGGGTCTCTGATGATGATGAAGAGTGTTACCGGGGTGTGAGGAGTCTCTGATGATGATTAAGACAGTGTTACCGGGTGAGAGGGGTCTTTAATGATGATGAAGAGAGTGTTACCAGGTTGGGAGGGTCTCTGATGATGATGATGAGAGTGTTACCGGGGTAGGAGGGGTCTCTGATGATGATGAAGAGAGTGTTACCAGGGTGTGAGGGGTCTCTGATGATGATGAAGACAGTGTTACATGGGTATGGGGGGGTCTCTGATGATGATGAAGAGTGTTACTGGAGTGAGAGGGGTCTCTGATGGTGTTGGAGAGAGTGTTACCGGGGTATGAGGAGTCTCTAATGATGATGAAGAGAGTGTTACCCCGTTGAGAGGGGTCTCTGATGATGATGAAGAGAGTGTTACCAGGGTGTGGGTGGTCTCTGATGATGATGAAGACAGTGTTCCAGGGGAATGGGGGGGGTCTCTGACGATGATGAAGAGTGTTACCGGAGTGAGAGGGGTCTCTGATGGTGTTGGAGAGAGTGTTACCGGGGTGTGAGGAGTGTCTGATGATGATTAAGAGAGTGTTACCAGGTGCGAGGGGTCTCTGATGATGATGAACCGAGTGTTACCAGGTGATTGGGGTCTCTGATGATGATGAAGAGAGTGCTACCGGGGTGTGAGGAGTCTCTGATGATGTTTAAGAGTGTTACGGGGTGAGAGGGATCTCTAATGATGATGAAGAGAGTGTTGCCAGGTTGGGAGGGGCCTCTGATGATGATGAAGAGAGAGTTTCTGGGTTGGGAGGCGTGTCTGGTGTTAGATGTGAGTGGTTCCGGGGTAGGAGGAGGCTCTGATGGTGTTGGAAGAGATTGTTACCGGGGTAGGAGGGGTCTCTGACGATGATGAAGAGAGTGTTACTGGGATGGGAGGGGTCTCTGATGGTGTTGGAAGAGAGTGTTACTGGGATGGGAGGTGTCTCTGATGGTGTTGGAAGACAGTGTTACCGGGGCGAGACGGGTCTCTGATGATCATGAAGAGAGTGTTACCAGGGTGTGAGGGGTCTCTGATGATGATGAAAACAGTGTTACAGGGGTATGGGGTGGGTCTCTGACGATGATGAAGAGTGTTACCGGAGTGAGAGGGATCTCTGATGGTGTTGGAGAGAGTATTACCGGGGTGTGAGGAGTGTCTGATGATGATGAAGAGAGTGTTACCAGGTTGGGAGGGGCCTCTGGTGATGATGAAGAGTGGTTTCTGGGTTGGGAGGCGTGTCTGATGTTAGATGAGAGTATTTCCGGGGTAGGAGGAGGCTCTGATGGTATTGGAAGAGATTGTTACCGGGGTGTGAGGGGTCTCTGACGATGATGAAGAGAGTGTTGCCCGGGTAGGTGGGGTCTCTGATGATGATGATGATGATGAGAGTTTCTGGGTTGGGAGGCGTGCCTGATGTTAGATGAGACTGTTTCCGGGGTAGGAGGAGACTCTGATGGTGTTGGAAGAGATTGTTACCGGGGTGTGAAGGGGTCTCTGATGATGATGAAGAGAGTGTTACTGGGGTGGGAGGGTTCTCTGATGATGATGAAGACAGTGTTACAGGGGTATGGGGGGGGTCTCTGACGATGATGAAGAGTGTTACTGGGGTGAGAGGGGTCTCTGACGATGATGAAGAGAGTGTTACTGGAATGGGAGGGATCTCTGATGATGCTGAAGAGTGTTACCAGGTTGGGAGGGGTCTCTGATGATGATGAAGTGAGTGTTACCCGGGTAGCAGGGGTCTCTGATGGTGTTGGAAGAGAATCTTACTGGTGTGGGAGGGGTCTCTGATGATGATGATAAAGACAGTGTTACCGGGGAGTGAGGGATCTCTGATGATGTTGAAGAGATTGTTACCGGAGTGAGAGGGGTCTCTGATGATGAAGTGAGTGTTACTGGGGTGGGATGGGTCTCTAATTATGATGAAGAGTGTGTTAACGGGGTAGGAGGGGTCTCTGATGGTGTTGGAAGAGAATGTTACTGGTCTGTGAGGGGTCTCTGATGATGATGAAGAGAGTGTTACCGGGGTGGGAGGGGTTTCTGATGATGCCTCCCACTGCTCCAGTATTAGAATTATTTGCGAGGAACTGTTCCCAGTCCACTTTGGCCAGTTTCTGCTTTATTTTAATAAAATATGCCTTTCCCCCCCCCCATCCAAAACACCTTTTGCAAGCTATCTTTTCACTTGTCCTTAAGTATTCTGAACCATGTTGTTTTCACTATCACGAAAATGTTCCCCCAATGCTACATCAAACACTTTGACAAAGGGTCAGTTAGACTTGTACGTCAGCTCTTTTCTCTCCTTACAGATGCTGCCAGACCTGCTGAGATTTTCCAGCATTTTCTCTTTTGGTTTCAGATTCCAGCATCCGCAGTAATTTGCTTTTACTCATCCAGCTTCTTTCCCCAGAATCAGTTCCAGCACTATGCTGTCCTATGTTGCACCTGCGATAGGGTTAGGGTTCGGGCTAGGAACCCTCCAACCACAAGGGATGCTGCCTAGGAACCCTTCAACCACAAGGGATGAACTCAGATTTCTCCAGTTTCCTCATTTCCCCTCCCCCCACCTTGTCTCAGTCCCAACCCTCGAACTCAGCACCACCCTGCAATCTTCTTCCTGACCTCTCTGCCCCCACCCCCACTCCGGCCTATCACGCTCACCTTGACCTCCTTCCACCTATCGCATTTCCAACGCCCCTCCCCCAAGTCCCTCCTCCCTACCTTTTATCTTAGCCTGCTGGACACACGTTCCTCATTCCTGAAGAAGGGCTCATGCCCGAAACGTCGATTCTCCTGCTCCTTGGATGCTGCCTGACCTGCTGCGCTTTTCCAGCAACACATTTTCAGGTCTGATCTCCAGCATATGCAGTCCTCACTTTCTCCACAAAAAAAGCTCTCCTGGATTACATTCCAAGAAATCCACCCAGTCTAAACTCTTTCACTTGGTACTTCCGACTGCAGACTGTCATAAATGCCTTAATTTGCACTGATGTGCTCGGGTCCTCGGGTGCTCGGGATTCCTGAAGAAGGGCCTGTGCCCGAAACGTCGAATCTCCTGTTCCCTCGATATTTATACAGTCTCCTTCAGGGAGTTATTCACGACCAGACAGAGCAAAGTGCAGAGTTTAGGTCTGAACTGTTGGTTGCGAAATCACTTGGCCCTATCTATCATTGTGTACAATTCTGGTCTCCCTCCGATCAGAAGGATGTTGTGAAAGTTGTAAGGATTCAGAAAACATTTACAAGGTTGTTGCTAGGATTGCAGGGTTTGAGCTACAGGGAAAGGCTGAATAGGCTGGGACTGTTTTCCCTGGAGTGTTGGAGGCTGAGGCATGCTCTTTTAAAATCATTAGGGACAAGGAAAGAGTGAATAGACAAGGTCTTTTCCCCAGGATGTGTGGGTCCAGAACTAGAGGACATAGGTTTAAGGTGAAAGCGGAAAGACTTAAAGGGGATATAAGGGGCAACTTTTTCCCACAGAGGGTATTGCGTGTATGGAATGCTGCCAGAGGAAGTAGTGGAGGCTGATACAATGACATTCAAATGACATCTGGATGGGTATATGAACAGGAAGGGTTTAGAGGGATATGGGCTAAGTACTGGCAAATGGGACTAGATTAGATTAGGATATCTGGTTGGCATGGGTGAATTAGACTGAAGGGTCAGTTTCCATGATGTATACCTCAGAGTCATAGAAATGTACAGCATGGAAATAGACCCTTCGGTCCAACCCGTCTGTGCCAACCAGATATCCCAACCCAATCTAGTCCCACCTGCCAGCACCCGGCCCACACCCCTCCAAACCGTTCCTATTCATATACCCATCCAAATGCCTTTTAAATGTTGCAATTGTACCAGCCTCCACCACTTCCTCTGATAGCTCATTCCATACACGTACCACCTTTGGTGTGAAAACGTTGCCCTGTAGGTCTCTTTTATATCTTTCCCTTCTCACCCTAAACCTCTGCCCTCTCGTTCTGGACTCCCCGACCCCAGGGAAAAGACTTTGTCTATTTATCCTATCCATGCCCTCATAATTTTGTAAACCTCGATAAGGTCACCCCTCAGCCTCCAACGCTCCAGGGAAAACAGCCCCAGCCTGTAGAGCCTCTCCCTATAGCTCAAATCCCCCAACCCTGGCAACATCCTTGTGAATCTTTTCTGAACCCTTTCAAGTTTCATAACATATTTCCGATATGAAGGAAAGCAGAATTGTACACAACAGTGGCCTAATCTCTATGACTATCTGCTGTTTAGCAAATAACTGTATTTTGTCACTTCATTATGCTGACACATCATTTGTAGGTGTGCCCAGTGTTGCTCCATTGAACCTCTTAATTGTTCGATTCCTTGGCTTGATGAGTATGCTGGTAAAAACAATGACTGCAGATGCTGGAAACCAGATTCTGGATCAGTGGTGCTGGAAGAGCACAGCAATTCAGGCAGCATCCGACGAGCAGCAAAATCGACGTTTCGGGCAAAAGGCCTTCATCAGGAATAAAGGCAGAGAGCCTGAAGCATGGAGAGATAAGATAGAGGAGGGTGGGGGTGGGGAGAGAGTAGCATAGAGTACAATAGGTGAGTGGGGGAGGAGATGAAGGTGATAGGTCAGGGAGGAGAGGGTGGAGTGGATAGGTGGAAAAGGAGCGAGGCAGATCGGACAGATCCGGACAGGTCAAGGGGACAGTGTGGAGCTGGAAGTTTGAAACTAGGATGAGGTGGGGGAAGGGGAAATGAGGAAGCTGTTGAAGTCCACATTGATGCCCTGGGTTGAAGTGTTCCGAGGCGGAAGATGAGGTGTTCTTTCTCCAGGGGTCTGGTAGTGAGGGAGCGGCGGTGAAGGAGGCCCAGGACCTCCATGTCCTCGGCAGAGTGGGAAGGGGAGTTGAAATGTTGGGCCACGGGGCAGTTTGGTTGATTGGTGCGGGTGTCTCGGAGATGTTCCCTAAAGCGCTCTGCTAGGAGGCACCCAGTCTCCCCAATGTAGAGGAGACCGCATCGGGAGCAACGGATACAATAAATGATATTAGTGGATGTGCAGGTAAAACTTTGATGGATGTGGAAGGCTCCTTTAGGGCCTTGGATAGAGGTGAGGGAGGAGGTGTGGGCACAGGTTTTACAGTTCCTGCGGTGGCAGGGGAAAGTGCCAGGATGGGAGGGTGGGTTGTAGGGGGGCGTGGACCAGACCAGGTAGTCACGGAGGGAACGGTCTTTGCGGAAGGCGGAAAGGGGTGGGGAGTCCTGTATGACTTGAGTGGGAGGGAAAATATTGAAACGATTGGGAAGTTGAGAAATTCACTGAATTGACTCTGCTTTAATGTGACAACCTGGAGGGAAGAAGAAACTTGTGATCTAACCCACTTAAAAACTCCCCAGAACTCCTTCACTCAGGGTAGTTGCGTGTTCCTCCTGTAGAATGTGGCAGATGAGAGACACTTCACATATCTCTGTCGACTACATTTGCGGGAAGTGCACCCAACTCCAGCACCTCGAAAACTGAGTTGGGGAACTGGAGCTGGAGCTGGATGAACTATGGATCATCCAGGAGGCTGAGGGGGAAATTGAGAGGATGTACAGGGAGGTGATCACTCCCCAGACACAGGATAAGGACAGCTGGATTACTGTCACGGGGAGGAAAGGGAACCGACGGTCAGAGCAGAGATCCCCTGTGGCCGTTCCCCTCAGCAATAAGTATACCGTTTTGGATACTGCTGGTGGAGTCAGCCTGCCAGGGGAAAGCCATAGTTGTCAGGTCTCTGGCACTGAGCCTGGCACTGTGGCTCAGAAGGGAAGGGTGGGAAATAGAAAAGCGCTAGTAATAGGGGACTCAATAGTTAGACGGATTGACAGGAGATTTTGTGGTCAGGAACGGGACTCCCGGAAGGTACGTTGCCTCCCTGGTGCCAGGGTCCGGGATGTCGCCGAACGGGTTCACAAGATTCTAAAGGGGGAGGGGGAGCAGCCAGAAATTGTGGTACATATCGGCACCAATGATATAGCCAGGAAAGGGATTGAGGATCTGAAAAGTGACTACAGAGCGTTAGGTTGGAAGCTGAAGAGCAGGACGAGTAGAGTGGTGATCTCAGGATTGCTACCGGTGCCACGAGATAGTGAGATGAGGCACAGTCAGCAAATGCAGCTTAACACGTGGCTGTGAGGCTGGTGCAGGAGGGAGGACTTCAGATACCTAGACCATTGGGATACCTTCTGGGGAAGGTGGGACCTGTACATGAAGGACGGGTTGCACCTGAACTGGAGGGGTACAAATATCCTGGGTGGGAGATTTGCTCGTGCGATTCGGAAGGGTTTAAACTAGTTTGGCAGGGGGGTGGGAATCGGAGCCACATGTCTGAGAGGGGGTCAGTTGCAGACAGGACGGTGACAGGATATATTGAATCTATCAGGAAAGTTTCTCACGCAATGAAACAAAGGGATCGTTAAAGTGTGTCTGCTTTAATGCAAGGAATGTCCGGAATAAGAGTGACGAACTTCGAGCATGGACCAGTAAAACATAAAACATAGAAAAGTACAGCACAGATGTTGTGAAACTTGAAAGGGTTCAGAAAAAACTTACAAGGATGTTGCCATGGTTGGAGGATTTGAGCGATAGGGAGAGGCTGGGGCTGTTTTCCCTGGAGCATTGGAGGCTGAGGGATGACCTTGTACAATCATGAGGGGCATGAATAGGATAAATCGACCAAGTTTTTTTCCCTGGGGTGGGGGAGTCCAGAACTAGAGGGCATAGGTTTAGGGTGAAAAGGGAAAGATATAGAAGAGACCTAAGGGGCAAAGTTTTCATTCACAGGATGGTACGTGTATGGAATGAGCTGCCAGAGGAAGTGGTGGAGGCTGGTACAATTGCTGGAGGGATACGGGCCAGGTGCTAGTAAGTGAATCTTGATTGAATTGGGATATCTGGTTGACATGGACGAGTTGGACCAAAGGGTCTGTTCCTGTGCTTTACATCTCTATGACTATGACTCCAAGACCCTATGATGGGTGACTAAGGCTATGGGGACTTTTCTGCTATAAATTACAACCATTTTTTCAGTATGTTTTCCCTAATTATGATGATTGTTCAAAGTTCCTCTTTTTCTATAATCTCAGCATTACCTATTACTATTTGGATAATACCAGCATATTCTGCAGTGAAAGCTGAGGCAAATATTAACTTTGTGTCTCTGTCATTTCTGTGTTCCCACTATTAACTCCCCGGTCTCATCCTGCAAGGGACCAGTATTTATTTTAGATGGCTATGCAGACAATTTCACCCTGGGTGGAGGAAAACTGCTTCAAGCAGGTCAACACGTCTGCTCCATCCGTTTCGTTTCGTTTCCCATTTGTGCTTCCTTAATTTACCTTTAGTGATGTCCTGAACTCCCGGCCCCAGCGCAGACTTTGCGTGGCATCCTCCCAACCCAGCATGCTTGTCTCTCGGCCCGGTGTGCCTGTCTCTCGTCCTGGCGTGGCGGTCTCCCGGCCTGGCGTGGCGGTCTCCCGGCCTGGCGTGGCGGTCTCTCGTCCTGGCGTGGCGGTCTCTCGGCCAAGTGTGGCGGTCTCTCGGTGTGGCGTGGTGGTCTCTCGACCCGGTGCGGCGGTCTCTCGTCCTGGCATGGCGGTCTCTCGGTCTTGCGTAGCAGTCTCTCGGCCCGGCGCGATGTCCTCTTGGTCTGGAGTGGCGGTCCCTCGGCCCGGCGTGGCGGTCTCTCGGTCCGGTGTGGTGGTCTCTCGGCCTGGTGTGGCAGTTCCTCGGCCTGGCGCGGTGTCCTCTCGGCCCGACGCGGTGTCCTCTTGGACTGGTGTGGTTTCCTCTCGGCCTGGTGTGGCGGTCTCTCGGCCCGGTGTGGCGGTCTCTCGGCCCGGTGTGGTGGTCTTTCGACCCGGTGTGGTGGTCTCTCGGCCCGGTGTGGTGGTCTCTCGGCCTGGCATGGTGGTCTCTCGGCCCGGTGTGGTGGTCTCTCGGCCTGGCATGGTGGTCTCTCGGCCCGGTGTGGTGGTCTCTCGGCCCGGTGTGGCGGTCTCTCGGCCCGGTGTGGTGGTCTCTCGGTCCAGTGTGGTGGTCTTTCGGCCCGGTGTGGCGGTCTCTCGGCCCGGCGTGGCGGTCTCTCGGCCCGGCGTGGCGGTCTCTCGGCCCGGTGTGGCGGTCTCTCGGCCCGGCGTGGCGGTCTCTCGGCCTGGCGTGGTGGTCTCTCGGTCCGGTGTGGTGGTCACTCGGTCCGGTGTGGTGGTCTCTCGGCCCGGTGTGGTGGTCTTTCGGCCCGGTGTGGCGGTCTCTCGGCCTGGCGTGGCGGTCTCTCGGCCCGGCGTGGTGGTCTCTCGGCCCGGCGTGGTGGTCTCTCGGCCCGGTGTGGCGGTCTCTCGGCCTGGCGTGGCGGTCTCTCGGTCCGGTGTGGTGGTCTCTCGGCCCGGTGTGGTGGTCTCTCGGCCCGGTGTGGCGGTCTCTCGGCCTGGTGTGGCGGTCTCGCGGCCCAGTGTGGTGGTCTTTCGGCCCGGCGTGGCGGTCTCTCGGCCCGGTGTGGTGGTCTCTCGGCCCGGTGTGGCGGTCTCTCGGTCCGGTGTGGTGGTCTCTCGGCCCGGTGTGGCGGTCTCTCGGCCCGGTGTGGTGGTCTCTCGGCCTGGTGTTGTGGTCTCTCGGCCTGATGTTGTGGTCTCTCGGCCCGGTGTGGCGGTCTCTCGGCCTGGTGTGGTGGTCTCTCGGTCCAGTGTGGTGGTCTCTCGGCCCGGTGTGGTGGTCTCTCGGCCCGGTGTGGTGGTCTCTCGGCCCGGTGTGGTGGTCTCTCGGCCCGGTGTGGCGGTCTCTCGGCCTGGTGTGGCGGTCTCTCGGCCCGGTGTGGTGGTCTCTCGGTCCGGCGTGGTGGTCTCTCGGTCCGGCGTGGTGGTCTCTCGGCCCGGTGTGGCGGTCTCTCGGCCCGGTGTGGCAGTTCCTCGGCCTGGCGCGGTGTCCTCTCGGCCCGACGCGGTGTCCTCTTGGCCTGGTGTGGTTTCCTCTCGGCCTGGTGTGGCGGTCTCTCGGCCCGGTGTGGCGGTCTCTCGGCCCGGTGTGGTGGTCTCTCGGCCCGGTGTGGCGGTCTCTCGGCCCGGTGTGGCGGTCTCTCGGCCTGGTGTGGTGGTCTCTCGGTCCAGTGTGGCGGTCTCTCGGCCCGGTGTGGCGGTCTCTCGGTCCGGTGTGGTGGTCTCTCGGCCCGGTGTGGTGGTCTCTCGGCCCGGTGTGGTGGTCTCTCGGCCCGGTGTGATGGTCTCTCGGCCCGGTGTGGCGGTCTCTCGGTGCAGTGTGGCGGTCTCTCGGTCCGGTGTGGCGGTCTCTCGGCCCGGTGTGGCGGTCTCTCGGTCCGGTGTGGTGGTCTCTCGGCCCAGTGTGGTGGTCTCTCGGCCCGGTGTGGTGGTCTCTCGGCCCGGTGTGGTGGTCTCTCGGCCCGGTGTGATGGTCTCTCGGCCCGGTGTGGCGGTCTCTCGGCCCGGTGTGGTGGTCTCTCGGCCCGGTGTGGTGGTCTCTCGGCCCGGTGTGGTGGTCTCTCGGCCCGGTGTGGTGGTCTCTCGGCCCAGTGTGGTGGTCTCTCGGCCCGGTGTGGTGGTCTCTCGGCCCGGCGTGGTGGTCTCTCGGCCCGGTGTGGTGGTCTCTCGGCCCGGTGTGGTGGTCTCTCGGTGCAGTGTGGTGGTCTCTCAGCCCGGCGTGGTGGTCTCTCGGTGCAGTGTGGTGGTCTCTCAGCCCGGTGTGGTGGTCTCTCGGCCCGGTGTGGTGGTCTCTCGGCCCGGCGTGGTGGTCTCTCGGCCCGGCGTGGCGGTCTCTCGGCCCGGTGTGGTGGTCTCTCGGCCCAGTGTGGTGGTCTCTCGGCCCGGTGTGGTGGTCTCTCGGCCCGGTGTGGCGGTCTCTCGGTCCGGTGTGGCGGTCTCTCGATCCAGTGTGGTGGTCTCTCGGTCCGGTGTGGCGGTCTCTCGGCCCGGTGTGGTGGTCTTTCGGCCCGGCGTGGCGGTCTCTCGGCCTGGCGTGGCGGTCTCTCGGCCCGGTGTGGCGGTCTCTCAGCCCGGCGTGGTGGTCTCTCGGCCCGGTGTGGCGGTCTCTCGGTCCAGTGTGGTGGTCTCTCAGCCCGGCGTGGTGGTCTCTCGGCCCGGTGTGGTGGTCTCTCGGCCCGGTGTGGTGGTCTCTCGGCCCAGTGTGGTGGTCTCTCGGCCCGGTGTGGTGGTCTCTCGGTGCAGTGTGGTGGTCTCTCAGCCCGGCGTGGTGGTCTCTCGGTCCAGTGTGGTGGTCTCTCAGCCCGGCGTGGTGGTCTCTCGGCCCGGTGTGGCGGTCTCTCGGTCCGGTGTGGTGGTCTCTCGGCCCAGTGTGGTGGTCTCTCGGCCCGGTGTGGTGGTCTCTCGGCCCGGTGTGGTGGTCTCTCGGCCCGGTGTGGTGGTCTCTCGGCCCAATGTGGTGGTCTTTCGGCCCGGTGTGGTGGTCTCTCGGTCCAGTGTGGTGGTCTCTCGGTCCAGTGTGGTGGTCTCTCGGTCCAGTGTGGTGGTCTCTCGGCCCAGTGTGGTGGTCTCTCGGTCCAGTGTGGTGGTCTCTCGGCCCAGTGTGGTGGTCTCTCAGCCCGGTGTGGCGGTCTCTCGGCCCGGTGTGGTGGTCTCTCGGCCCAGTGTGGTGGTCTCTCGGCCCGGTGTGGTGGTCTCTCGGCCCGGTGTGGCGGTCTCTCGGTCCGGTGTGGCGGTCTCTCGATCCAGTGTGGTGGTCTCTCGGCCCGGTGTGGCGGTCTCTCGGCCTGGTGTGGTGGTCTTTCGGCCCGGTGTGGCGGTCTCTCGGCCTGGCGTGGCGGTCTCTCGGCCCGGTGTGGCGGTCTCTCGGCCCGGTGTGGTGGTCTTTCGGCCTGGCGTGGCGGTCTCTCGGCCCGGTGTGGCGGTCTCTCGGCCTGGTGTGGTGGTCTCTCGGCCCGGTGTGGTGGTCTCTCGGCCCGGTGTGGCGGTCTCTCGGCCCGGTGTGGCGGTCTCTCGGCCCGGTGTGGTGGTCTCTCGGTCCAGTGTGGTGGTCTCTCGGTCCAGTGTGGTGGTCTCTCGGTGCAGTGTGGCGGTCTCTCGGCCCGGTGTGGTGGTCTCTCGGCCCGGTGTGGTGGTCTCTCGGCCCGGTGTGGTGGTCTCTCGGTCAAGTGTGGTGGTCTTTCGGCCTGGCGTGGCGGTCTCTCGGCCTGGTGTGGTGGTCTCTTGGCCCGGTGTGGTGGTCTTTCGGCCTGGCATGGCGGTCTCTCGGCCCGGTGTGGCGGTCAGCATGACCTCAGGCTGCTCTTCTGGCCATGAGTTGAAGACCGACACGGTCTGGAGACTAGGTGCTGGCATGGACTGGGTTGGAAGGACTGTTATTCTGAACTTATATTTCTTCATTTTTCTAACTTTGGTTTGCCTAAAAAATATGTGTTTATAAATCTGTAGATAGGTTCCTTTGTACCGAAGATGGCACTGTAAGTGGTGACTTGTAAACTTGTCACCGCACTCACTTGAGTACACGTGAGAATAAAGCTAATTCTAACAAACAATTCTCTTCATTTTTTTATACACTTATAGAAGCTTTCACTACCTGCTTTTATACTTGCTTTGTTTTATTTTGTAATTTATTTTTGCTCTTTTTACATCTTTTTAAGTAACTCTTTTGTGATCTTCGAAAGTTTCCCAATCTTCCGGTATGCCACTCACATTTGCAATATGGTCTGCTTTAGCTGTTGTGTTTATATTATCCTTAACCTCCTTGTTTAGTGACGAGTGGAGTGCCACAAGGATGGGTGCTGGGTCCACTACTTTTCATCATTTACATAAATGATTTGGATGTGATCATAAGAGGTATAGTTAGTAAGTTTGCAGATGACATCAAAATTGGAGTTGTGGTGGACAGCAACACCTCAGATTACAATGGGATCTTGATCAGATGGGCCAATGGGCTGAGAAGTGGCAGATTGAGTTTAATTTAGATAAATGTGAGGTGCTGCATTTTGGGAAAGCAAATCTTAGCAGGATGTATACACTTAATGGTAAGGTCCTCAGGAGTGTTGTTGAACAAAGAGACCTTGAAGTGCAGGTTCATAGCTCCTTGAATGTAGAGTTGCTGGTAGATAGGATAGTGAAGAAGGTGTTTGGTATGCATTCCATTAATCGTCAGAGCTTGGAGTATAGGAGTTGGGAGGGCATGTTGCGGTTGTAAAGGTCGTGAGTTAGGCCACTTTAGGCCATTTTGGTCTCCTTCCTATCGGAAGGATGTTGTGAAACTTGAAAGGGTTCAGAAAATTTTTACAAAGTTGTTGCCAGGGTTAGAGGATTTAAGCTAGAGGGAGAGGTTGAATACGCTGGGGCTGTTTTCCCTGGAGCGTCGAAGACTGAGGGGTGACCTTATAGACGTCTATAAAATCTTGAGGAGCATGGATAGCATAAATAGACAAGGTCCTTTCCCTGAGGTGGGGGAGTCCAAAACTAGAGGGCATACTTTTGAGGTGAGAGGGGTAAGATATAAAAGAAACCTAAGGGCCAACTTCCGTGGGCAGAGGAGGGTATGTGTATGGAATGAGCTGCCAGAGGAAGTGGTGGAGGCTAGTACAATTGGAACAATTAAAAGGCATCTGGATGGGTATATGAATAGGAAGGGTTTGGAAAGTTATGGGCCAAGTGCTGATAAATGAAACTAGATTAGGTTGGGATATCTGGTCAGCATAGATGAGTTGCACCAAAGGGTCTGTTTCCGTGCTATATGACACTACGGCATTGAAAAGTTTACAACTGTAGCCTGAACAGTTTTAGCAAAGAATAATCAAGAAAGTTAACAGATTGCTGGCCTTTATATCTAGAAGACCAGAGTAGAACAATGCAAAAGTTATGCTGCAACTGTACAAAACCCTGGTTAGACCCTACTTGGAGGATTGTGAGCAAAAGTTTAAGAATTATTTAGATCCTTAGTAAGGATAGGAAGGCCTAGGAGGGAACACAATGTAGGTTTAAAGAATGATACCATAGTATCAGGTGACAAATTATGAGGTGAGATTATCTAAATTAGGTCTGTATTCTCTAAATTTATGAGGTTAGAACTGATCAGTTGGAAGTGTTTCAGGTATTAACAGAGAAAGACAGTGTAGATAAGAATAAACTATTTCCATTTGCTGGAGATTTTTTAATTTGTTCATGGGACATTGTTGTTACTGGCCCAGTCAGCATTTCATGTCCATCTACAATTGCCAAGAGGGCAGTTAGGGTCAACCATAATGCTGTAGGTATGGAGTCTCATAGAATAGAATACAAAACCTGCAATGTGGAAGCAGGCCATTCAGCCCATCGAGGTCACACTGCCCCTCCAAAGAGCATCCCACCCACACCCACACCCGATCACCATGCATTTCCCATGACCAACCCACACATCCCTGGGCAATATGGGCAATTTAGCATGGCCAATTCACCTAACCTACATATCTGTGGGAGGGAACCAGGGCACATGTAGGCTAGACCACGTAAAGATGTCAATTTCCTTTCCTAAAGGAAATTACTGAACCAGGTGGACTTTTCCTGACAATTAACAAAGGTTTCACATGCACCATTAGACTCTTGATTGCAGATTTTGACTGAAGTCACATTTCACCATCTGTCTGGGTGGGAACATTGCCTGCCCTTCTGGTTTAATTACCTAGCAACAATGTCACAAAGCCTACATCACCCCTGATTCCAGAGCCGGGGGCGTAGTCTAAGAATCAGGGCCACACTGTTTAGGAGAGATGTTCAGAAGCGCTTCTATGTACAAGGGTGGCAGGGCTTGGGAACTCTCTTCCACAAACAGCAGTGGATGCTGGATCAGTTGTTAATCTTAAATCTGAGATGTTTTATTGTTAAGCAAAGTTATTAAGAGATCAGACCAAAGGCACCTCTTTGAATGCAATAATAGGTTCAAGGAGCTGAGTGGCTGACTCCTTTTCCTATGTTCCAATACAAGCGATGAACAGTGATTGGATGGGCTGAGCTCATTTTCCTTGGAGAGGGGACTGAAAGGAGACATAGAACATAGAACATAGAACAATACAGCACAGAACAGGCCCTTCGGCCCACGATGTTGTGCCGAACATTTGTCCTAGTTTAAGCACCTATCCATGTACCTATCCAATTGCCGCTTAAAGGTCACCAATGATTCTGACTCTGCCACTCCCACAGGCAGCGCATTTCATGTCCCACCACTCTCTGGGTAAAGGACCTACCCCCCGACATCCCCCCTATACTTCCACCCTTCACCTTAAATTTATGTCCCCTTGTAACACTCTGTTGCACCAGGGGAAAAAAGTCTCTGACTGTCTACCCTATCTATTCCTCTGATCATCTTATAAACCTCTATCAAGTCACCCCTCATCCTTCGCCGTTCCAATGAGAAAAGGCCTAGCACTCTCAACCTATCCTTGTACGACCTATTCTCCATTCCAGGCAACATCCTGGTAAATCTTCTCTGCACCCTCTCCAAAGATTCCACATCTTTCCTAAAATGAGGCAACCAGAACTGCACACAGTACTCCAAATGTGGCCTTACCAAGGTCCTATACAGCTGCAACATCACCTCATGACTCTTGAATTCAATCCCTCTGCTAATAAACGCTAATACACCATAGGCCCTCTTACAAGCTCCATCCACCTGAGTGGCAACTTTCAAAGAGCTATGAACATAGACCCCAAGATCCCTCTGCTCCTCCACCTTAGAACCCTACCGTTAACCCTGTATTCCGCATTCTTATTTGTCCTTCCAAAATGGACAACCTAACACTTGACAGGGTTGAACTCCATCTGCCACTCCTCAGCCCAGCTCTGCATCATATGTAAGTCTCTTTGCAGCCGACAACAGCCCTCCTCACTATCCACAACTCCACCAATCTTTGTATCGTCTGCAAATTTACTGACCCACCATTCGACTCCCTCTTCCAAGTCATTAATAAAAATTACAAACAACAGAGGACCCAGAACTGATCCCTGCGGAACTCCACTTGTAACTGGGCTCCAGGTTGAATATTTACCATCTACCACCACTCTCTGACTTCGACCGGTTAGCCAGTTCTCTATCCAACTGGCCAAACTTCCCACTATGCCATGCCTCCTGACTTTCCGCATAAGCCTACCATGGGGAGCCTTATCAAAAGCCTTACATTGAGGTACATAAAATTAAAAGAGGCATATACAGAGGAGATGAAAGGATCAATAACCAGGGGGCATCGACCTTAGAGTCACAGAGATGTAATGCATGGAAACAACATAAAACATAGAACACAGAACAATACGGGGCAGTACAGGCTATTTGGCCCACGATGTTGTGCCAACCTGAGGTACCGACCTGAAGCCCATCTCACCTCCACTATTTCATCATCATTCATATATTTATCCAATGACCATTTAAATGCCCTTAAAGTTGGCGAGTCTACTACTGCTGCAGGCAGTGTGTCCCACGCCCCTACTACTCTCTGAGTAAAGAAACTACCTCTGACATCTGCCCTATATCTATCACCCCTCAATTTAAAGCTATGTTGCCTTGTGCTAGCCATCACCATCAAAGGAAAAAGGCTCTCACTGTCCACCCTGTCTAATTCTCTGATCATCTTGTATATCTCTATTAAGTCATCTTTTAATCTTCTTCTCTCAAACAAATACAACCACAAGCCCCTCACCTTTCCTCAAAAGACCTTCCCTTCATCCCAGGCAAAATCCTGGGAAATCTCCTCTGTGCCCTTTCCAAAGCTTCCATATCCTTCCTATAATGAGGCAACCAGAGCTGAGTGCAATACTTCAAGTGCAGCTACACTAGAGTTTTGTACAGCTGCAGCATGACCTCACAACTCCAAAACTCAATCCCTCTACCAATAAAAGCTAACACACTGTACACCTTAACAATCCTATCAACCTGGATGGCAACTTTCAGGGATCTATGCACATGGACACCAAGATCTCTCTACAAATCCACACGACCAGGAATCTTACCATTAGCCCAGTGCTCTGCATTCGTTACTCCTTCCAAAGTAAATCACTTCACACTTTTCCGCATTAAACTCCATTTGTCACCTCTCCACCCAACTCTGCAGCTTAGCTATGTCCCTCTATAGCCTGCAACATCCTTCCACACTGTCCACAACTCCACCGGGTTTAGTGTCATCCACAAATTTACTAACCCATCCTTTTACTCACTCATCCAGGTCATTTATAAAAATGACTAAAAGCAGTAACCTTTCGGTCCAACTCGCCCATGCTGACCAGATATCCTAAATCAATCAAGTCCCATTTGACAGAACTGGGCCCATATTCCTCTGAACCCTTCCTATTCATATACCCATCCAGATGCCTTTTACATGCTGTAATTGTACCAGCCTCCAGTACTTACTCTGGCAGCTCATTCCACACATGCACCACCCTCTGCACGAAAACGTTGCTCCTTAGGTCCCTTTTATATCTTTCCCCTCTCACCCTAAACCTATGCCCTCGAGTTCTGGACTCCCCGATCCCAGGGAAAATACTTTATCTATTTACCCTATCCATGCCCCTCATGATTTTATAAACCTCTGTAAGGTCACCCTTCAGCCTCCGACGCTCCAGGGAAACAGCCCCAGCCTATTCAGCCTCTCCCTATAGTTCAAATCCTCCAACTCTGGCAATATCCTTGTAAATCTTTTCTGAACCCTTTCAAATTTCATAACATCTTTCCAATAGGAGGGAGACCAGAATTGTGCACAATATTCCAAAAGTGGCCTTAGGTAAGGGGCAGTATGTTTAGTGGGGATGTGAGGAATATTTTTCACTCAGATTGCTGTAGGAATCAGGGACTCACTACCTAGCAGGATGGTACAGACAGAAACCCGTATAATTTTTCAGAATTATCTAGATGTACACTTGCATTGCCAAGCCAAATGAGGCAATGGGCCAAGTGCTGGAAAATGAGATTAGAATAGTTAGGTGTTTTCTTTTCAAAAGCACAGACTCAATGGGCTGAAGAGACATACATAGAACATAGAACTCAGAACTTTGCAGCACAGTACAGGTCCTTCAGTCCTCAATGTTGCACCGGCCTGTGAAATTAATCTGATGCCCACCTTACCTGTACCGTTCCATTACTATCCATATATATGTGCAATGCTCATCTAAATGCCCTTAACGTCACTGAGTCTACTACTGTTGCAGGCAGGCCGGTCCACACCCTTACTACTCTCTGAGTAAAGAAACTACTGCTGATATCTGTCCTAAATCTATCACCCCTCAATTTAAAGCTATGTCCCCTCGTGTTAGCATTCACCATCTGAGGAAAAAGGCTCTCACTGTCCACCCTATCTAACCCGCTGATTATCTTCTATGTCTCAATTAAGTCACCTCTCAACCTTCTTCTCTCTAACAAAAACAACCTCAGTTCCCTCAGCCTTTCCTTGTAAGACCTTCCTTCCATATGAGGCAACATCCTAGTAAATCTCCTCTGAACCCTCCTCCAAACCCTTATCAGTGTCTTGTACAGCTGATGCATGACCTCGTGGCTCCGAAACTCAATCCCCCTACCAATAAACGCCAACACACCATATGCCTTCTTAACAACCCTATCAAACTGGGTCACAACTTTCAGGGATTTACACACCTGGACACTGAGTTCTCTCTGTTCATCGACACTTTCAACATTTTTACCATTAGCCCAGTACTCTGCATTCCTGTTGCTTCTTCCGAAGTGAACCTTCTACATTGAACTCCATTTGCCACCTCTCAGCCCAGCTCTGCAGCTTATTTATTTCCCTCTGTAACCCACAACATCCTTCGGCACTATCCACAATTCTGCCTACCTTTGTGTCATCCACAAATTTACTAACCCATCCTTCTTCACCCACATCCGGATCATTTATAAAAATGGCTCACAGCAGTGGCCCCAAAACAGATCCTTGTGGTACACCACTGGTAATTGAGCTCCAGGACGAACATTTCCTATCAGCCACCACCCTCTGACTTCTTTCAGCTCGCCAATTTCTGATCCAAACTGTTAAAGCCGCTTCAATCCCGAAACTCCTTATGTTGTGCAATAGCCTACCATGTGGAACCTTATCAAACACCTTACTGAAGTCCAAATACACCACATCAACGGCTTTACCTCCATCCACCTGTTTTGTCACCTTCTCAAAGAACTCAATAAGGTTAGTGAGGCACGACCTGCCCTTCACAAAACCATGTTGACTATCTCTAATCAAATTATTCCTTTCCAGATGATTATAAATCCTATCATTTACAACCTTTTCCAACATCTTATCCACAACTGAAGTCAGGCTCACTGGCCTATAAATACCAGGGTTGTCCAGACTCCCCTTCTTGAAGAAGGGAACAACATTGGCTATCCTCCAGTCTTCTGGCACTACTCCAGTCAACAATGATGACAATAAAAATCGAAGCAAAAGGTTCTGCATCTCCTCACTGGCTTCCCAGAGAATCTGAGGATAAATCCCATCCAGGCCAGGGGGGGTCTTATCTGTTTACAGATTTTCCAAAATTGTTAAAACCTCCTCTTTGTTGACCTCAATCCTATCTAATCGAGTAGCCTGTATCTCCGTATTCTCACTAACATTACACTTTTCCATTGTAAATACTGAAAAAAAGCGCTTTCCCTATGTCCTCAGATTCCACAAACAACTTCCCACTACTATTTTTGATGGGCCCTAATCTTAGTCTAGTCATTCTTTTCTTCCTGATACACCTATGGAAAGCCATAGGATTTTCCTTGATCCGATCTGCGAACAACTTCTCATGACCCCTCCTGGCTCCTCTTACCCTCTCCTTTGATCTTTCCTGGTTAACTTATGACTCCCAATCTCCCGAACTGAGCCTTCACACCTCATCCTGATGAAGGAGCGTCGCTCCGAAAGCTAGTGTGCTTCCAATTAAACATGTTGGACTATAACCTGGTGTTGTGTGATTTTTAACTTTGTACACCCCAGTCCAACACCGGCATCTCCGAATCATCCTCACATAAGCCTTCTTCTTCCTCTTGACAAGAGCTAAACTTCATTGGCAAACCATGGTTCTCTCTCTCGACAACTACCTCCCTGCCTGATAGGTATATACTTATCAAGGACCCACAGTAGCTGTTCCTTGAATAAGCTCCACATTTCAAGTGTGTCCAGCCCCTGCAGTTTCCTTCCCCATCCGATGCATCCTAAATCTTGCTGAATCATGTCATAATTGCCTTTCCTCCAATTATACCTCCTTCCCTGCAGTATATACCTATCGTGCCCATTGCTATTGTGAACGTAACTGAACTGTAGTCACTATCGCCAAAGAGACCTCTTCTCTGTGCGGGAGAACATTGTGACTCTCTGACAAGTTTAGATTTGACACTGTTAGACTGACGCATGCAAATGTCAACACCGTTACTTTTACAAATACTAAAGTGAAATGTGTCTATTTTTCAGTAATTCTGTACTCACCAGATTATGTCAGACCAACATTGTTGAGTTTGGTGCAATTTTGGCGAGTGGCTGAAGATCGAGGGCAGTCTTACAGAAGTGTCGCATTGTCCGTCCATTCTGAGACCCCAGTCCCCATGAACACACTCCTGCCTTGACACAGGCACTGTGACTCCACAGTGGAGCTGAGCACGGACCACGTTGGTGTTTTCCAAATCCTAGTGAAGACCATACACTGTTTTCCAGCTGTCACTGAACTGTCTCCTGTCTGCCAGAGCTTTGAGAATTTCTAGGTACTAACAGAGAAGTTCTGTGCTCTGAAAAAATAAGCATTGAATCATAATAAATCACAGCAATAACTCACATTGTTTACTGATGAGTATTCATCTAATTAATTGCACATCTGGCATACCCACATATAAATCGGCCCATTAAATCCTCATTTATAGCTTCCCCCAGAATCTTGACCCTTACCTGGTCCTGGAGAGAGTGACCTACAGCCTGCAGCCAAATGACACAAAGTGCTTCCACCAGCCAACACACTGTCAAACGTAGTCATTCATTATTCTGTCTGAATGTGACATAATTCAGAAAAACCAGCATGAATGTCTTATGGCAATTAGTACTCGATATTGGGGAGGTGATGCCCTAGTGATATTATTACTAGACTGATTTGGAGATGCCAGTGTTGGGCTGGGGAGTACATGAACCACCGGATGAAGGAGCGACGCTCCAAAAGCTAATGTGCTTCCAATTAAACCTGTTGGACTATAACCTGGTGTTGTGTGATTTTTAACTATTGCGAGACTGTTAATCCAGATACCCAGGTAATATCCCAGGGACCTGACTTGAATCCGACCATGGCAGATGGTGGAATTTGAATCCAATGAAAATAGAGTCATAGAGATGTACAGCATGGAAACAGACCCTTCGGCCCAACCTGTCCATGCCCACCAGATATCCCAACCCAATCTAGTCCCATTGCCAGCACCCACCCCTTATTCCTCCAAACCCTCCCTATTCATATACCCATCCAGATGCATTTTAAATGTTGCAATTGTACCAGCAATTGTACTAGCCTCCACCACTTCCTCTGATAGCTCATTCCATACACATACCACCTTCAGTGTGAAAAAGTTGCCCCTTAGGTCTCTTTTATAAAGAACATAGAAGAATACAGCGCAGTACAGGCCCTTTGGCCCTCGATGTTGTGCTGATCCAAGCCCACCTAACCTACACTAGCCCACTATCCTCCATATGCCTATCCAATGCCCGTTTAAATGCCCATAAAGAGGGAGAGTCCACCACTGCCACTGGCAGGGCATTTCATGAACACGCGAGTCGCTGAGTAAAGAATCTACCCCTAACATCTGTCCTATACATACCACCCCTTAATTTAAAGCTATGCCCCCTCATAATAGCTGACTCCATACGTGGAAAAAGGTTCTCACGGTCAACCCTATCTAAACCCCTAATCATCTTGTACACCTCTATCAAGTCACCCCTAAACCTTCTTTTCTCCAATGAAAACAGCCCCAAGTGCCTCAGCCTTTCCTCATACGATCTTCCCACCATACCAGGCAACATCCTGGTAAACCTCCTCTGCACCCGTTCCAGTGCCCCCACATCCTTCCTATAGTATGGCGACCAAAACTGCACACAATACTCCAGATGCGGCCGCACCAGAGTCTTATACAACTGCAACATGACCTCAGGACTCCGGAACTCAATTCCTCGACCAATAAAAGCCTATACGCCATATGCTTTTTTCACCGCACTATTTACCTGGGTGGCAACTTTCAGAGATCTGTGTACATGGACACCAAGATCCCTCTGCTCATCCACACTACCAAATATCCGACCATTAGCCCAGTACCCCATCTTTTTGTTACTCTTACCAAAGTGAATCACCTCACACTTACCTACGTTGAACTCCATTTGCCACCTTTCTGCCCAGCCCTGTAGCTTATCTATATCCCACTGTAACCTGACACATCCTTCCTCACTGTCAACAACTCCACCGACTTTCGTATCATCTGCAAACTTGCTCACCCAACCTTCTAACCCCTCCTCCAGGTCATTTATAAAAATGACAAACAGCAATGGTCCCAAAACAGATCCTTGCGGAACACTGCTAGTGACGGCACTCCAAGATGAACCTTTACCATCAACTACTACCCTCTCTTCTTCCAGTCAGCCAACTCCTAATCCAAACCTCCAACTCACCCTCAATGCCATACCTCCGTATTTTTTGCAGTAGCCTACCATGGGGAACCTTATCAAACGCCTTACTAAAATCCATATACACCACGTCTACTGCTTAACCCTCGTCCACTTCCTTAGTCACCTTCTCAAAGAATTCAATAAGGTTTGTGAGGCACGACCTGCCCTTCACAAAACCATGCTGACTATCCTTGATCACATTATTCCTGTCCAGATGTTCATAAATCCTATCTCTTACAATTCTCTCTAAGACTTTGCCCACAACAGAAGTGAGACTCACCGGCCTATAGTTACTAGGGTTATCTCTACTCCCCTTCTTGAACAAGGGAACCACATTTGCTATCCTCCAGTCTTCTGGCGCTATTCCTGTAGACAACGAGGACATAAAAATCAAGGCCAATGGCTCTGCAATCTCCTCCCTTGCTTCCCAGAGAATCCTAGGATAAATGCCATCAGGCCCAGGGGACTTATCTATTTTCACCCTTTCCAGAATTTCCAACACCTCTTCCCTATATACCTCAAAGCCGTCCATTCTAATTAATTGTGACTCAGTATTCACAGTGACAACAATGTCCTGTTCCTGAGTGAATACTGACGAAAAGTATTCATTCAGTGTCTCCCCAATCTCTTCAGCCTCCACACGCAACTTCCCACTACTAATCTTGACTGGCCCTATTCCTACCCTAGTCATTCTTTTATTCCTGACATATCTATAGAAAGCCTTTGGGTTTTCCCTAATCCTACCAACTAAGGACTTTTCATGTCCCCTCCTTGCTGCTCTTAGCTCTCTCTTCAGGCCCTTCCTGGCTACCTTATAACTCTCAATCGCCCCAATTGAACCTTCACGCCTCATCTTTACATAGGCCACCCTCTTCCCTTTAACAAGGGATTCCAATTCCTTATTAAACCACGGCTCCCTCACATGACCCTTTCCTCCCTGCCTGACGGGTACATACTTATCAAGGACACTCAATAGTTGCTCCTTGAACAAGCTCCACATATCAGTTACGCCCTTGTCTTGAAGCTTACTTTTCCAAGCCACGAATCCTAAGTCGTGCCTCACCGCATCATAATTTCCCTACCCCCAGCTATAACTCTTGCCCTGCAGTGCACACTTATTCCTCTCCATCACTCGAGTAAAAGTCACCGAATTGTGGTCACTGTCCCCAAAGTGCTCACCTACCTCTAATTCTAACACCTGGCCTGGTTCGTTACCCAGAACCAAATCCAGTATGGCCTCACCTCTTGTTGGCCTGTCTACATATTGTGTCAGGAAACCCTCCTGCACACATTGGACAAACACCAACCCATCTAACGAACTCAAGCTATAGCTTTCCCAGTCAATATCAGGAAAGTTAAAGTCCCCATAACAACCACCCTATTACTTTCACTCTTCTCCTGAATCATCCTCGCAATCCTTTCTTCTACGTCTCTAGGACTATTAGGAGGCCTGCAGAAAACTCCTAACAAGGTGACCTCACCTTTCCTATTCCTAACCTCAGCCCAAACTACCTCAGATGGCGAGTCTTCATCCATCGTCCTTTCCACCGCTGTAATACTATCTTTGACAAGCAATGCCACACCTCCCCCTCTTTTACCCCTACCTCTGACCCTACTAAACCATTTAAACCCTGGAAGCTGCTAACCTCTCACCCTCTCACTCTAAACCTATGCTCTCTAGTTCTGGACTCCCCGACCCCAGGGAAAAGACTTGATGAATTTATCCCTCATGCCCCTCATGATTTTATAAACCTCTATAAGATCACCCCTCAGCCTCCGACGCTCCAGGGAAAACATACCTAGCCTATTCAATTTCTCCTTGTAGCTCAAATCCTCCAACCCTGGCAGCATCCTTGTAAATCTTTTCTGAACCCTTTCAAGTTTCACAACATTTTTCTGATACGAAGGAGACCAAAATTGCATGCAATATTCCAACAGTGGCCTAACCAATGTCCTGTACAGCCGCAACATGACCTCCCAACTCCTATACCAATACTCTGACCAATAAAGGAAAGCATACCAAACGCTTTCTTCACTATTCTATCTAACTGCGACTCCACTTTCAAGGAGCTATGAACCTGCACGCCAAGGTCTCTTTGTTGAGCAACACTCCCTAGGACCTTACCATTAAGTGTATAAGTCCTGCTAAGATTTGTTTTCCCAAAATGCAGAATTAAGAGAAAATCTACAAGTAAGAGTCTGTCAATGATCATGAATCCATTGTTGGAAAAAACATATTTTATTCACTAATGTCCTTCAGGGGAGGCAACTGCCATCCTGACCTGGCCTGGTCTACATGTGACTCCAGACCCACAACAAGCTGCTTGGCTTTTAACTGCCTCTGGGCAATTAGGAATGGGAAATAAATGCTGGCTTGTGCCTTCATCTCATGATGAAAAACAAATTGATTTTGTTTAAATTTTCAATGATAAGGAGGGAGAGTACATCAGGTTAGTGTAGTTGATGAGTGAACATGGATTTCATAATTCCAGATTCCAGCATCCGCAGTAATTTGCTTTTATACTTTTATGGATTTCATAATGACTGACAATTTGAACATCAGAAATCTCCAAACTTACGGAATCAAACAGAGTGGTCACATGATTTTAAACTGGATCAGGAAAAGGAAACAAACAGAAGTGTTCAACAGACTAGGTGCTCTTGGGTTAATACCTTCAAATCCCACCCTGAAGTCCCGTTTGATTCACTGATGTCCCCGAGGGCTGGGAACCTGCGTTCTTACCTGGGTGAATCCAGCCTCTCAGGGTCGTGGTTGATAATAAAGTCTCAGACCCGTTGTTAACGCAATGCAACTGTTTAATTGAGCTTAAAACTCCAGGATCCTGGACAAGTTAGAAAGGAAGGAATATTAATATGCTGTAAATAATTAATTAATTATTGTAAGATTATTATTGCATCCCTTTCTGAATTTCGACAGTACCTGTTTAAGATCTTTCTGCAAACACAACAGGAGGTTTTTACCTGAACAGAAGAACCCGTGATTCCAGGAGTGTAGGCCCAGGAGACAGGACCATTCGGAGGCTGATGCTCCATCGAGTGGATCCATCATTGTGACTCACACAGGGTCCAGAGGTTAATCCAGAGAGAGCTGTGCCTGGGGAAGCCCAGCAGACACCAACACTAACAGCTGCCAGGATGACACTGAGATCCGGCACCCCATAGTCTGACCCGATCCCTCAGAGCATTTACTCTGAAACAGCAGGTCGGAGGTCACAGTCGAGAGTGTGATGCTGGAAAAGCACAGCACCCCAGGGTGTAAAATCTTCATCATTGAGGTCACTTTAGGGCTTATGCCCGAAACGTCAGTTTGCCTGCTCCTCGGAGGCTGCCTGACCTACTGTTCTCCTCCACCACTGCTCTAATCTTGACACAAAGGCTGACAGTGGAAGATTAGGAAAACATCTAACATAGCACCACGCCCAACAACCCTCATAAAGCCCTTAGACGGCGGTTTTTCCCCACTGCATCTTGTCAGTAGCTGCCCTTGTCCCAAGCTTCAGTTTGTCCGTCTTAATGTTGTTTTGAACTTTGGAAAGCACCAGTCTGCAACACTCGGTCAAGGTCAGCTCCTTATCACTGGAAAACCAACAAGCTTCAGAGAGACTACAAAGCAAGTCGATGGTTTGCCAGGCAGTTATATTTGTCTCAAAGTGTGTCCTGGGCACCAGCCCGTGGAGCGCAGAGTCCTGCGTCAAGGAATTGTTTGGGACAAATCTTGACATCTCTCTCCAGATCATCTTTGCAAAGGCACATTTGAGGAGATCCCTTCACCCCAGCCTCCCACCCCCATCGCTGGCAGCCACTTTGAGGGCAGTGTACAATGGTGCAGATATTCCACGTGTACATGAAGGATCTAATGCAGAGTGCCCTTCCTAC
Source organism: Chiloscyllium plagiosum (assembly GCF_037043375.1). NCBI lineage: Eukaryota > Metazoa > Chordata > Chondrichthyes > Orectolobiformes > Hemiscylliidae > Chiloscyllium > Chiloscyllium plagiosum. The sequence goes on from NW_028270139.1 coordinate 182,970,520, forward strand.
CACCAGCCAAACTGTGCCTTGCTGCATAGGTGTTCTGCTAAATGACTTTTTAACTGTCTGCTCAGGAAACTATCCACAGGATCAACTCTCTCAACATTCTACATGCTGACCCCTGCCTGATGGACTTGTGTTCAAGACTGTTTTTCTTAAAAGCCTTCGCTGGAGGAACAGCTGATACAAATTGTCCAACTACTTGGAGTGTTCTGCAGAAACAAGATCAGACTTATCCTTCACAACATAAATTCTTCACAGTGCGGATAGAGGCCTCTCAGCCAGTTAATTCTGCACTGACACCTCAAAGGGCATCCCATCCAAACCTAGTGCCCCACATTATCTCCGTATCCCAGCTATTAACCATGGCTAATCCACATAGCCTTCGCATCCCTGGATAGCCAATCCACCTAGCCTGCACATCTTTTTACTGTGTAGAACCCACACAGACACAGGGGAAATCTGCAAACTCTACACAGCCAGTCAACCAAGGCTGGAATCAAACACAGGTCCCTGGTGTTGTCAGACAGCAGCGATAACCACAGTACCAGCTCTGCACCAGGGTGAAAGGAACTTCAGTACCTTGTGACATTTAGTGTTTGTGAACCAAAGGTCTGCACACAGCTTGATGCAGACACACACAAAGGTGGCCATTGGGAGGAGGATATGTGCTTCCCCATTTGGGGTGGTACAGTGGCTCCGTGGTTAGCACTGCTGCCTCACAGCACCAGGGACCCATGTCTGCTGGGTTTCCTCTGGGTACTCCAGTTTCCTCCCACAATCCAAAGATGTGCAGGTTAGGTGAATTGGCCATGCTAAATTGCCCATAATGTTCAGGGATTTGTAGGTTAGGTGCATAAATAGGGTAGGGGAATGGATCTGCGTGGGTTACTCTTTGGAGTGTCAGGCCAATGGTCTGTTTTGACACTGTAGGGATTGTATGATTTATCTAGAGCTTTATACGTGGTGTCCCTGCAGACACAGTTGAACTTTGACCTCAGGCGAAGTCTGGGAATGTGATTTGCAACATGTCCAACAATATTGAGAGTACCTAACACTTGATCACCATGTTTTCACTCATGATGGAGGTAGAGCAGTGTTTCCATCTGCCCACTTTCTGCCTCACCTTGACAAATGCTCCTCTCATGTTTCGATGGACATTCCCTGGCCACTCCATACCACATACCAGCACGTTCAGGTCACCTGAGCTGTTGGTCAAGGAAGAACTGATTGATCAGCCCAGTCCCCAAGGAAGATAATCCGCTGGGACGGATGGGATTTATCCAATGATAAATGATTTGGATGCAGGCATAGGTGGATGGGTTAATAAATTTGCAGACGACACTAAAGTCAGTGGGTAATGGACAATGCGAAAGAATGTTGCAAGGGCACTTGGATAAACTGCAGAATTGGGCTGAGAGGTGGCAAATGGAGTTCAATGCAGAAATGTGAAGTGATTCACTTTGGGAAGAATAACAGGATGGCAGAATACTGGGTCAATGGAAAGATTCTTGATAGCGTAGATGAGCAGCGAGATCTTGGTGTCCATGTACATAGATCCCTGAAAGTTGCCGCCCAGGCCAATAGTACCGTTAAGGTGGCACGCGGTGCCTTCATTGGTTTTATTGGTCAAGGGACTGCGTTCCGGACCCGTGATGTCATGCTGCAACTGTACAAAACGCTAGTGGTGCCTCACTTGGAGTATTGTGTACAGTTCTGGTTACCCCATTATAGGAAGGATTTGGAAGCATTGGAAAAGGTGCTGAGGAGATTTACCAGGATGCTGCTTGGTCTGGAGGAAAGGTCTTATGAGGAAGGGCTGGAGGACTTGGGTCTGTTCTCATTGCAAAGAAGATAGCTAAGAGGGGATTTAATAGAGACATACAAGATGATCAGAAGATTAGATAGGGTAGACAGTGAGAGTGTTTTTCTTTGGATGATGACGTCATCTTGTACGAGGGGGCATAGCTGAGGTGTGATAAATTTTAAGATAGATGTCAGAAGCAGATTTTTTACTCAGAGAGTGGTATGGTCATGGAAAGAAGATTTACCAGGATGCTGCCTGGATTGGAGGGCTTGCCTTATGAAGACAGGTTGACGAGATTCGGAGTTTTCTCTCTGCAGAGAAGGAGAAAGTGAGGTGACCTGATCGAGGTATACAAGATAATGAGAGGAATGGATAGAGTCAATAGCCAGAGAATTTTCCCCAGGGCAGGATTGACTGGCATGAGGAGGACATAGTTTTAAGATATTAGGAGAATGGCACAAAGGGGACGTCAGAGGAAGGTTCTTTACGCAGGGGGTTGTGAATGTATGGAATGCATTGCAGCAGTGGTGGTGGAAGCAGAGTCATGGAGATGTACAACAAGGAAACAGCCCCTTCGGTCCAACCTGTCCATGCTGACCAGATATCCCAACCCAATCTAGTCCCACCTGCAGCACCCGGCCCATATCCCTCCAAACCCTTTATATTCATATACCCATCCAAATGCCTCTTAAATGTTGCAATTGTACCAGCCTCCATCACATCCTCTGGCAGCTCAGTCCATACACATACCACCCTCTGCGTGAAAAAGTTGCCCCTTATGTCTCTTTTATACCTTTCCCTTCTCACCATAAACCTATGCCCTCTTGTTCTGGACTCCCCGACCCCAGGGAAAAGACTTTGTCTATTTATCCTATCCATGCCCCTCATAATTTTGTAAACTTCTATAAGGTCCCCCCTCAGCCTCCGATGCTCCAGGGAAAACAGCCCCAGCCTGTTCAGCCTCTCCCTATAGCTCAAATCCTCCAACTCTGGCAACATCCTTGTAAATCTTTTCTGAACTCTTTCAAGTTTCACAACATCTTTCCGATAGGAAGGAAAGCAGAATTGCACGCAATATTCCAACAGTGGCCTAACCAATGTCCTGTACAGCCACAACATGACCTCCCAACTCCTGTACTCAACACTCTGACCAATAATGGAAAGCATACCAAACGCCTTCTTCACTATCCTATCTACCTGTGACTCCACTTTCAAGGAGCTATGAACCTGCACTCCAAGGTCTCTTTGTTGAGCAACACTCCCGAGGACCTTACCATTAAGTGTATAAGTCCTGCTAAGATTTGCTTTCCAAAAATGCAGCACCTCGCATTTATCTGAATTAAACTCCATCTGCCACTTCTCAGCCCATTGGCCCATCTGGTCCAGATCCTGTTGTAATCTGAGATAATCTTCTTCGCTGTCCACTACACCTCCAATTTTGGTATCATCTGCAAACTTCAACTGAACCTCTTATGCTTGCATCTAAATCATTTACGTAAATGACAAAAGGTAGAGGACCCAGCACCGATCCTGTGGCACTCCACTGGTCACAGCCCTCCAGTATGAAAAACAACCCTCCACCAGCATCCTCTGTCTTCCACCTTTGAACCAGTTCTGTATCCAAATGCCTAGTTTTCCCTGTATTCCATGAGATCGAACCTTGCTAATCAGTCTCCCATAGGGAACCTTGTCGACCGCCTTACTGAAGTCCATATAGATCACATCTACTGCTCTGCCCTCATCAATCTTCTTTGTTACTCCTTCAAAAAACTCAATCAAGTTTGTGACAGATGATTTTCCACGCACAAAGCCATGTTGACTATCCCGAATCAGTTCTTGCCTTTCCAGATACATGTACATCCTGTCCCTCAGGATTCCCTCCAACAACTTGCCCACCACCGAGGTCAGGCTCACCGGTCTATAGTTCACTGGCTTGTCTTCACTGCCCTTCTTAAATAGTGGCACCACATTTGCCAACCTCCAGTCTTCCGGCACCTCACCTGTGACTATCGATGATACAAATATCTCAGCAAGAGGCCCAGCAATCACTTCTCTAGCTTCCCACAGAGTTCTCGGGTACACCTGATCAGGTCCTGGGGATTTATCCACCTCTAACCGTTTCAAGACATCCAGCACTTCCTCCTCTGTAATCTGGACATTTTGCAAGATGTCACCATCTATGTCCCTGCAGTTTATATCTTCCATATCCTTTTCCACAGTAAATACTGATGCAAAATATTCATTTAGTATCTCCCCCATTCTCTGTGGCTCCACACAAAGACCGCCTTGCTGATCTTTGAAGGGCTGAAAATGTGTTGCTGGAAAAGCGCAGCAGGTCAGGCAGCATCCAAGGAACAGGAGAATCGACGTTTCGGGCATAAGCTCTTCTTCAGAAATCTTTGAGGGGCCCTATTCTCTCCCTAGTTACCCTTTTGTCCTTAATATATTTGTAAAAACCCTTTGGATTCTCCTTAATTCTATTTGCCAAAGCTATCTCATGTCCCCGTTTTGCCCTCCTGATTTCCCTCTTAAGTATACTCCTACTTCCTTTATAATCTTGGAAGGATTCACTCAATCTATCCTGTCTGCACTTGACATATGCTTCCTTCTTTTTCTTAACCAAACCCTCAATTTCTTTAGTCAGCCAGTATTCGCTATACCTACCAGCCTTCCCTTTCACCCTGACAGGAATATACTTTCTCTGGATGCTTCTTATCTCATTTCTGAAGTCTTCCCACTTTCCAGCCGTCCCTTTACCTGCAAACATCTGCCTCCAATCAGCTTTTGAAAGTTCTTGCCTAATACCGTCAAAATTGGCCTTTCTCCAATTTAGAACTTCAACTTTTAGATCTGGTCTATCCTTTTCCATCACTATTTTAAAACGAATAGAATTATGGCCCCAAAGTGCTCCCCCACTGACATCTCAGTCTCCTGCCCTGCCTTATTTCCCAAACGTAGGTCAAGTTTTGCACCTTCTCTAGTAGGTACATCCACATACAGAATCATAAAATTGTCTTGTATGCACTTAAGAAATTCCTCTCCATCTAAATCTTTAACACTATGGCAGTCCCAGTCGATGTTTGGAAAGTTAAAATCCCCTACAATAACTACCCTATTATTCTTACAGATAGCTGGGATCTCCTTACAAGTTTGTTTCACAATTTCCCTCTGACTATTAGGGGATCTATAATACAATCCCAATAAGGTGATCATCCCTTTCTTATTTCTCAGTTCCACCCAAATAACTTCCCTGGATGTATTTCTGGGAATATCCTCCCTCAGCACAGCTGTAATGCTATCCCTCATCAAAAATGCCACTCCCCCTCCTCTCTTGCCTCCCTTTCTATCCTTCCTGTAGCATTTGTATCCTGGAACGTTAAGCTGCCAGTCCTGCCCATCCCTGAGCCATGTTTCCGTAATTGCTATGATATCCCAGTTCCATGTTCCTAACCATGTCCTGAGTTCATCTGCCTTCCCTGTTAGGCCTCTTGCATTGAAATAAATGCAGTTTAATTTATTAGTCCTACCTTGTCCCTGCCTGCCCTGACTGTTTGACTCACTTCTGTTCTCAACTGTACCAGTCTCAGATTGATCTCTTATCTCACTATCTCCCTGGGTCCCACCACCCCCACCTTACTCGTCTAAATCCTCCTAAGCAGTTCTCGCAAATTTCCCTGCCAGTATATTAGTCCCCTTCCAATTTAGGTGCAATCCGTCCTTTTTGTACAGGTCACTTCTACCCCAAAAGAGATTCCAATGATCTAAAAATGAGAATCCTTCTCTCATACACCAGCTCCTCAGCCATGCATTCATCTGCTCTATCCTCCTATTCCTGCCCTCACTAGCTCGTAGCACTGGGAGAAATCCAGATATTACTACCCTTGAAGACCTCCTTTTTAAATTTCTGCCTCTCTGTAATCTCCCTTCAGAATCTCAACCTTTTCCCTTCCTATAGAACATAGAACATTACAGCGCAGTACAGGCCCTTCGGCCCTCGATGTTGCGCCGCCCTGTCATACTAATCTGAAGCCCATCCCACCTACACTATTCCATGTACGTCCATATGCCTGTCCAATGACGACTTAAATGCACTTAAACTTGGCGAATCTACTACCGATGCAGGCAAAGCATTCCATGCCCTTACTACTCTGAGTAAATAAACTACCTCTGACATCTGTCTTATACCTATCTCCCCTCACTTTTTAAAGTTGTGTCCCCTCATGTTTGCCGTCCCCATACTTGGAAAAAGGGTCTCCCTCTCCACCCCATCTAGCCCTCTGATTATCTTGTATGTCTCTATTAAGTCACATCTCAACCTTCTTCTCTCTAACGAGAACAGCCTCAAGGCCCTCAGCCTTTCCCCGTAAGACATTCCTTCTGTACCAGGCAAAATCCTAGTAAATCTCCTCTGCACCCTTTCCAGGGTGCTGAGGGAGGATATTCCCAGGAGAGATAGGTATATTGTTGGTTCCAATGTGGACAATGACCTCTTGCTGGCCCCTCTCTCCCGTGAGAACATTCTGCACCCTTTCTGAGACATCCTTGATCCTGGCACCAGGGAAATAACACACCATTCTGCTTTTTCTCTGCTGGCCACAGAAACGTCTGTCTGTACCTGAGACTCCCCTAACACAGTTGATCTCTTGGAGGCCAACATACCCCTCGTTGCATTACAGCCAGTCTCAATACCAGAAACTTGGCTGTTCGTGCTACGTTCCCCAGAGAATCCATCACCCCCTACATTTCATTAGGGACATTTAAGCAACTGCTGGACATGCACATAGATAGCAGTGAAATGAGGGGTGCGTAGGTTAAGTTATTATATTTTATATTAGGATTAATTCTCAGCACAACATTGTGAGCCAAAGGGCCTGTTCTGCACTGTATTGTTCTATGTTCTGTGTGCTAATATGACATTGCTGCTGCCTTGAGTTACCTTGTATCCTGAGGCCAGTTCAAACTTGTTGCAGATGCTCATGAGTCTGCTCTTGGAGGCACAGTACTTATATGGCCAGCAGTGTTCACTTCCATTTCTGATCAATGGTAACCCCGGGATAATGATTGGGAGGTGGGCTTCAATGATGCTGAGTCAAAGAAGGTGGTGCTGAAAAAGCACAGACGGTCAGGCAGCATTCAAGGAGCAGGAGAATCTTCATCAGCTTATGCTCAAAACATTGATTCTCCTTCTCCCTGAATGCTGCCTGATCAGCTTTTCCAGCACCACATTCTTCGACTCTAATCTCCAGCATCTGCAGTCTTCACTTTCACCCCCTTTAATGATGCAACCATCAAATGCCAAAGGTCACATATTGTCTCTTGTTCTAAGATGGTCATGGCCTGGCACATGTGTGGGACAAATGCTACTTGTCACTTGTCATCACAAATCTAGGGCTATCGTTCAGGTCTTGCTGTCTTTGGACATGCACTACTCCAGTACCTGAGGATTCGGGAAAGGTGCCGAACAACGTGCAGTCATTGGTGGTCTTTGGAGACAGCACTTTCCTGGGTGGCAACGTCAGTGTGCCTTGAGACGTAGAGTCACATAACATGGAAACAGACCCTTCGGCCCAACTTGTCCATGCTGACCAGGTTTCTTAAAATGAACTCGAGTCATAGAGTCCTACAGCACGGAGACATGTCTTTTGGCCCAAATTGGTCTATGCTGACCAAAATGTCTGACCTCCATAACCCCATTTCCCTGCACTTGGCTCATATCCTTCTAATCCTTTCCTATCCATGTATTTGTCTAAATGCCTTTTAAATGTTATTAATGTTTATGCCTCCACCACTTCTGCTGGCAGCTCATTCCATATGCATATCACCCTCTGTGTAAGAAAGTTGCCTCTCAGGTTCCCTTTTATGTCGTCTTGTCCTCCATTCTCCAACCCTGGGAAAAAGACTTAGTGTATTTACCCTGTCCATGCCTCTCATAATCTTATACACCTCTAAAAAGTTCCCCCTCAGTCTCCTATGCTAAAAGAAAACACATTCTAGCTTGTTCAACCTCTCCCTAAAACTCAGACCATGGAGTCCAGACAATATCGTTGTAAATTTCTTCTGCGTTCTTTCTAGATTAGTGACGTCCTTCCTACAACAAGGTGACCAAAGCTGAACGCAATACTCCAAGCGTGGTCTCACCAACATCCTGGATAACAGCAACATAACTTCCCAACTTCTATACTCAATGACCTGACTGATAAGAGCCAGTCTACCAAAAGCCTTCATCATTGCCCTGTCTATCTGGGACACCACTTTCAGAGAACTGTGAACCTGAACTCCAAGGTCCCTCTGTTCCATGACACTCCTTAAGGCCCTACCATTCACCGTGAAATTCCTACCTTGATTTGACTTACCAAAATGCAAGACCACACACTTATCCATACTAAACTCCATAAACTCCCCAGCTGGTCAAGGTCTTGCTGCAATTTCTGATAATCTTCCTAACTGTCCACAATGCTGCCTAGTTTAGTGCCAACAGCAAATAATGAATGCCTTGCACATTCTCATCCAAATCATTGATATAGGTAACAAACAGCAATGGACCCAACACTGACCCCTGAGGTACTCCACTACTCACAAGCCTCCAGTCTGACAAGCATCCTTCCACTATTACCCTCTGCGTCCTATCATCAAGCCAATTTTGTATCCAATTTGCCAGCTCACCTTGGATTCCATGTAATCTAGCCTTCAAGGGCAGCCTATCATGTGGAACCTTATCAAAGGCCTTACTGTAATACATATAGACTATGTTCACTGCCCTGCCCTCATCAACCTTGCTGGTCACTTCATCAAATCTGTGAGGCATGATCTCCCACTCACAAAGAAACTAGTCCCATTTGCCTGTAGTTGGCCCATATTCCTCTAAGCCTATGCTAACTATGTAGCTGTCGAAATTCCTTATAAATGTTGTAATTGTACTCACCTGTATTACTTCCTCTAGCAGTTTGCTCAATATACATACACCCTTTATCTATTGCCCCTCATGATTTTATAAACCTCGACCATGTCATCCCTACATCTCTGCCGATTCAGCCTCTCCTTATAACTCAAACACTCCATGTCTCGGTAGCAGCTTTGCAAATCTGTTTTGCACCCATTCCAGTTTAATAACATCCTTCCTATTGCAAGGTGACCAGAATTGTAAATATAGAACATAAAACATAGAACAGTACAGCACAGAACAGGCCCTTCAGCCCACATGTTGTGCCGACCACTGATCCTCATGTATGCACCCTGAAATTTCTGTGACCATATGCATGTCCAGCAGTCTCTTAAATGTCCCCAAAGACCTTGCTTCCACAACTGCTGCTGGCAATGCATTCCATGCTCTCACAACTCTCTGTGTAAAGAACCCGCCTCTGATATCCCCTCTATACTTTCCTCCAACCAGCTTAAAACTATGACCTCTCGTGTTAGTCATTTCTGCCCTGGGAAATAGTCTCTGGCTATCGACTCTATCTATGCCTCTCATTATCTTGTATACCTCAATTAGGTCCGCTCTCCTCCTCCTTTTCTCCAATGAAAAAGGTCTGAGCTCAGTCAACCTCTCTTCATAAGATAAGCCCTCCATTCCGGGCAGCGTCTTGGTAAACCTCCTCTGAACCCTCTTCAAAGCATCCACATCTTTCCTATAATAGGGCAACCAGAACTGGACGCAGTATTCCAAGTGCGGTCTAACCAAAGTTTTATAGAGCTGCAACAAGATCTCACGACTCTTAAACTCAATCCCCCTGCTAATGAAAGCCAAAACACCATATGCTTTCTTCACAACCCTGCCCATTTGGGTGGCCATTTTAAGGGATTTATGTACCTGTACCCCAAGATCCCTCTGTTCCTCCACATTGCCAAGAATCCTATCCTGAATCCTGTACTCAGCTTTCAAATTCGACCTTCCAAAATGCATCACCTCGCATTCCAGGTTGAACTCCATCTGCCATCTCTCAGCCCATCTCTGCATCCTGTCAATATCCCGCTGCAGCCTACAACAGCCCTCTATACTGTCAACAACACTGCCAACCTTTGTGTCATCTGCAAATAGTATTCCAAATGTGGCCTCACCAAACATGACTTCCCAATTCCTGTACTCAATGCTCTCACCGATGAAGACAAGTATACCAAATGCACCACCCTGTCTCCCTGACGCCACTTTCAAACAATTATGTACCTAGACCCCTTGGTCTCTGTTTGAGAACACTCCCCAAGAGCCCTTCCATTAACTGTGTAAGTCCTGCCCTGGTTGTCTTTCCAAAATGCAATATCTCGCATTTATCTGAATTAAATTCCATCTGCCATTCCTCAGCCCACTGGCCCAGTTGAATAAGATCCCGTTGTACTCTTCGATAAATATCTTCACTGTCCACTATACTCCAATTTTGCTGTCACCCGCAAACTTACCAATCGTGCCTCCTTTACTTTTATCCAAATAATTTATATAAATAATGAACAACAGAGGACCCAGCACCGATCTTTGCAGCACACCGCTGGTCACAGGCCTCCAGTTGGAACAACTCTCTACCACCATTCTCTTTCTCCCACTGTCAAGACAATTTTGTATCTAACTGGCTAGCCCTCCCTGAATTCCTTGTGATCTAACCCAACTTAAACATCTTCAATGTGGAACCTTCTGAAGGCTGTGCTAAAGTCCATGGCAACATAAATGTGTCTGCAATTGCATGGGAATCAACAGGGGACAAAGTCTGATATAGGAGAAAATTTGAAATAGCAGAATCTGAATAAGTGCATAAATGAGACAATGCATTGAAAGTAAGGAAAGCAGATTTTGAGGAACAGCTTAGCCTACTGTTGCTCGTTAGGGATTCTAACTGAAAAGAGCAAATTAATGCAAAAGCTGGAATGTGTACTGAAAACAACAAATGCTGGAGGTCAGAGTGGGTCAGACAGCACTGGCGTGCTTTGACTCTCCAAATAAAATGCCCCTGCCCACCTTTTCCCTCCAACTCCACATTTGTTATGGTTAATCACTCTAACCTGCACACTGCAGGGGAATTTAGTACAGCGTATTCACCCAACCTGCATGTCCCTGAACTATGGGGGGAATCCCAAGCAACCACCAGAAACGCACTCAAACATGGGGAGAACATGCAAACTCCACACTAGCCCAAGGCTGAAAATGAGCTCGGGTCCCTGGTGCTGTCAGGCAGTAGTGCTACTAGTTACCTGATGAAGGAGCAGTACTCTGAAACCTAGTACTTCAAATAAACCTGCTGGGACTATAACTGGTGGCACGGTGGCTCAGTGGTTAGCACTGCTGCCTCACAGCGCCAGAGACCCGGTTCAATTCCCGCCTCAGGCGACTGTCTGTGTGGAGTTTGCATATTCTCCCCAAGTCTGCATGGGTTTCCTCCGGGTGAAAGTGAGGACTGCAGATGCTGGAGATCAGAGCTGAAAAATGTGCTGCTGGAAAAGTGCAGCAGGTCAGGCAGCATCCAAGGAGCAGGAGAATCAACATTTCAGGCATAAGCCCTTCTTCAGGAATGAGAGGGTGTGCCAAGCAGGCTAAGAAATAAGGTAGGGAAGAGGAACACGGGGGAGGGGCATTGGGAATGCAATAGGTGGAAGAAGGTTAAGGTGAGGGTGATAGGCCGGAGAGGGAGTGGGGGCGGAGAGGTCGGGAAGAAGATTGCAGGTCAAGAAGGCGGTGCTGAGTATCATCTTTCATCATTTCCACCACCTCCAAACAGACCTCACCACCAGGGATATATTTCCCTCCCCTCCCCTATCAGCGTTCCAGAAAGACCACTCCCTCGTCAGGTCCACACACTCCACCAAAGCAACCTCCTCTCCCAGCACCTTCCCCTGCAACCGCAAGAAATGCAAAACTTGTGCCCACACCTCCCCCCTCACTTCCGTCCAAGGCCCCAAGAGATCTTTCCATATCCGTCACAAGTTCACCTGCACCTCCACACACATCATTTGCTACACCCGATGTGGCCTCCTCTACATTGGAGAGACAGGCCGCCTACTTGCGGAACATTTCAGAGAACACCTCTGGGACACCCGCACCAACCAACCCAACCGCCCCGTGGCTGAACACTTTAACCCGCCTCCCACTCCGCCAAGGACATGCAGGTCCTTGGCTTCATCCATCGCCAGACCATGGCAACACAACGCCTGGAGGAAGAGCGCCTCATCTTCCGCCTTGGAACCCTCCAACCACAAGGGATGAATGCAGATTTCTCCAGCTTCCTCATTTCCCCTCCCCCCACCGTATCTCAGTCCCAACCCTCGAACTCAGCACCGCCTTCTTGAACTGCAATCTTCTTCCCGACCTCTCCGGCCTATCACCCTCTCCAGCCTATCACCCTCACCTTAACCTCCTTCCACCTATCGCATTCCCAACGCCCCTCCCCCAAGTCCCTCCTCCCTACCGTTTATCTTAGCCTGCTTGGCACACCATTCTCATTCCTGAAGAAGGGCTTATGCCCAAAACGTCGATTCTCCTGCTCCTTGTATGCTGCCTGACCTGCTGCGTTTTTACAGCAACACATTTTTCAGCTCTTTGCTTTGGGTGCTTTGGTTTCCTCCCGCAGTCCAAAAATGTGCAAGTTCGGTGAATTGGCCATGCTAAATTGCCCGTAGTGTTAGGTGAATGGGGTAAATGTAGGGGAATGGGTCTGGGTGGGTGGCACTTTGGTGGGTCGCTGTGGACTTGTTGGGCCGAAGGGCCTGTTTCCACACTGTAAGTAATACAGTCATAGAGATGTACAGCATGGAAACAGACCCTTCGGTCCAACCCATTCCATGCCGACCAGATCTCCCAACCCAATCTAGTCCCACCTGCCAGCACCCGGCCCATATCCCTCCAAACCCTTCCTATTCATATATCCATCCAAATGCCTCTTAAATGTTGCAATTGTACCAGCCTCCACCACATCCTCTGGCAGCACGGCTCATGCCCAAATGTCGATTCTCCTGCTCCTCAGGTGCTACCTGACTGCCTGTGCTTTTCCAGTGCCAACCTCTTCGACTCTGATGCTCTGTGTTCAGAAATCAGAGTTTTAGAAGAACAAAGAAAATTTACAGCCCAGGAACAGGCCCTTCAGCCCTCCAAGCCTGAGCCGATCCAAATGTATTGTCTAAACCTGTCGGTCAATTTCTAAGCATCTGTATCCCTCTGCTCCTCACCTACGCATGCATCTGTCCAGACTCATCTTAAATGAATCTACCGTGCCTGCCTCAACCACGTCTGCTGGCAATTCGTTCCAGACACCCACCACCCTCTGTGTGAAGTACTTGCCGCATGTATCTCCCTTAAACTTTTCACCTCTCACCTTGAAAGCATGACCCCTCGTTATTGATACCTTCACGCTGGGGAAAAGTTTGTCTCCATCCAAAAAGATATCTTTAAAAATTATCTTTTTAAAAGATAATTTGGTCAGCTCACCATGTGAGAGAGTTGAATTGTTGTTTTTCATTTTTAATAGTTTCTGCTGTGTTTCTCAAAGAAGATGTGTTTATTTCTTTCCTACTGGATTGTGCAGAGATCTTTCATCAATTAAATAGTTTTGAAATATTCAAGTCTATTAAGATGCTGGAAATGCAGAAATTAATTTTCACACAACAAAGCTCAGTTCTCTGGAGTGATACTTGACCAGGTGACTGTTTTGCCAAACACATCACAGAGAGTCTGCAGTTTGGAGCTTTATTCATGAAAGTCATATTACTTTTGATCATGTTATTAGCTTATATCTTTAACTTACTGGATAGCCCTGGGTTGGTGTAAACATGCAGCAATCAGATGTGTGAAGTGTTTTGTGGTATTTTATGTTGGAATGTCAGACCTGATCTGCCGAATGTCTTTGTTTTCAACAGATAAACTTCACACTTCCTTCTCAGTGTTTAAACTAATCACATTGGTGTCGCATTGGTAATGTCTCCAGTTTCTTCAATGCTGCTTTTAAATGATTGTTGTAAAAGAAGCAGCTCACTCATCTACATACAAAGTTAAATATCACACAACACCAGGTAGATGGCCTCCTTCTTTAGAGACCGCAATTTCCCTTCCCACGTGGTTAAAGATGCCCTCCAACGCATCTCGTCCACATCCCGCACCTCCGCCCTCAGACCCAAGCCCTCCAACCGCAACAAGGACAGAACGCCCCTGGTGCTCACCTTCCACCCTACCAACCTTCGCATAAACCAAATCATCCGCCGACATTTCCGCCACCTCCAAACAGACCCCACCACCAGGGATATATTTCCCTCCCCACCCCTCTCCGCCTTCCGCAAAGACCGTTCCCTCCGTGACTACCTGGTCAGGTCCACGCCCCCCTACGACCCACCCTCCCATCCTGGCACTTTCCCCTGCCACCGGAGGAACTGTAAAACCTGTGCCCACACCTCCTCCCTCACCTCCATCCAAGGCCCTAAAGGAGCCTTCCACATCCATCAAAGTTTTACCTGCACATCCACTAATATCATTTATTGTATCCGTTGCTCCCGATGCGGTCTCCTCTACATTGGGGAGACTGGGCGCCTCCTAGCAGAGCGCTTTAGGGAACATCTCCGAGACACCCGCACCAATCAACCACACCGCCCCGTGGCTCAACATTTCATCTCCCCCTCCCACTCTGCCGAGGATATGGAGGTGCTGGGCCTCCTTCACCGCCGCTCCCTCACCACCCGACGCCTGGAGGAAGAACGCCTCATCTTCCGCCTCGGAACACTTCAACCCCAGGGCATCAATGTGGATTTCAACAGCTTCCTCATTTCCCCTTCCCCCACCTCACCCTAGTTTCAAACCTCCAGCAACAGGATCCCCTTGACTTGTCCGGACTTCTCCAACCTGCCCAGCTCCTTTTCCACCTATCCACTCCACCCTCTCCTCCCTGACCTATCACCTTCATTTCCTTCCCCATTGACCTATTGTACTCTATGCTACTCTCTCCCCACCCCCACCCTCCTCTCGCTTATCTCTCCACGCTTCAGGCTCTCTGCCTTTATTCCTGATAAAGGGCTTTTGCCCGAAACGTCGATTTCGAAGCTCCTGGGATGCTGCCTGAATTGCTGTGCTCTTCCAGCACCACTGATCCAGAATCTGGTTTCCAGCATCTGCAGTCATTGTTTTTAACACCAGGTTATAGTCCAACAGGTTTAATTGAAAGCACACTAGCTTTCGGAGCGACGCTCCTTCATCAGGTGATTGGACAATCACCTGATGAAGGAGCGACGCTCCGAAAGCTAGTGTACTTCCAATTAAACCTGTTGGACTATAACCTGGTGTTGTGTGATTTTTAACTTTGGACACCCCAGTCCAACACCGGCATCTCCGAATCATCTACATACAGGTTATAGACAATAGGTGCAGCCCTTCGAGCCTGCACCGCCAACCGTTAACATCAAAGAAACTGGTTGAGATAATGCCACTTTGGATACAGTCAGGACATTGCACCAACATACTGTTTGAAGTTGTGTTTCGAGTCCTGGAGAGGTACAGCCTTTGGTCCAACTCGTCCATGCTGACCAGATACCCCAACCCAATATAGTCCCACCTGCCAGCACTTGGCCCATATCCCTCCAAACCCTTCCTATTCATATACCCATTCAGGTGCCTTTTAAATGTGGCAATTGTACTAGCCTCCACCACTTCCTCTGGCAGCCCGGCTTCCAAATAAACCTGCCAGACTATAACTTGGTGTTGTGTGATTTTTAACTTTGTACACAACACCAAGTTATAGACCAACAGGTTTATTTGGAAGCACGAGTTTTCAGAGTGCTGCTCCTTCATTACACTGGCATGTTGAAATCAAGTTGTGCTTGTTCGGCTTGGCTTTTAGCTTCCAATTTGCTAATATGAAACAACCTAAACCATTGCAAATCAGCCAGAAGAACAGAACGTAATTGTTCCTTTTCTCTCCTGGAATGGATTCCTTGGTTGATATTTGAATGATCAGTAACAGATAATGTCACAGCCGTATAGGTGAAAACAGATTCTTAGAAAAGAACAAGTAATTTTAATTAGGGTTTCCAGTTATCTGTGAGAAAGCCCATCTAAAATCAGCAAACAAAAATTATACTGAACTTCATAGTTCCGTTATTACACACCAGTACCTTTCTTGTCCACTTCAATGTTTTGATATGGTAAACAGCTTCCAAACTTGTTAATACCACGTGCTGCAAGACTGGAAACAATGTTGCAGGTTTCCTAATCGGGGCAGGAAGGTATAAAATACAAAAGAACACAGATTTTGACAACTGGCTGCCATTGCTTTCCATTACTTCTTAAACTAGCGGCATTGTCGGTGTAGTGGTTATGATGTGGAGGTGCTGGTGCTGGACAAAGTTAAAAATCACACAACACCAGGTTATTTTTTTGTAGATTAGATATGTGAACTTCAGTCAGGCGTTCAACAAGGTTCCCCATGGGAGACTGAGAACTAGCCATTTGGATACAGAACTGGCTCAAAGGTAGAAGACAGAGAGTGGTGGTGGAGGGTTGTTTTTCAGACTGGAGGCCTGTGAGCAGTCCAATCACCTGATGAAGGAGCGTCGCTCCGAAAGCTAGTGTGCTTCCAATTAAACCTGTTGGACTATAACCTGGTGTTGTGCGATTTTTAACTTTGTATGGAGATGAGTGAGCTGCTTCTTTTACAACAATCATTTAAAAGCAGCATTGAAGAAACTGGAGACATTACCAATGCGACACCAATGTGATTAGTTTAAACACTGAGAAGGAAGTGTGAAGTTTATCTGTTGAAAACAAAGACATTCGGCAGATCAGGTCTGACATTCCAACATAAAATACCACAAAACACTTCACACATCTGATTGCTGCATGTTTACACCAACCCAGGGCTATCCAGTAAGTTAAAGATATAAGCTATTAACATGATCAAAAGTAATATGACTTTCATGAATAAAGCTCCAAACTGCAGACTCTCTGTGATGTGTTTGGCAAAACAGTCACCTGGTCAAGTATCACTCCAGAGAACTGAGCTTTGTTGTGTGAAAATTAATTTCTGCATTTCCAGCATCTTAATAGACTTGAATATTTCAAAACTATTTAATTGATGAAAGATCTCTGCATAATCCAGTAGGAAAGAAATAAACACTTCTTCTTTGAGAAACACAGCAGAAACTATTAAAAATGAAAAACAACAATTCAACTCTCTCACATGGTGAGCTGACCAAATTATCTTTTAAAAAGATAATTTTTAAAGATATCTTTTTGGATGGAGACAAACTTTTCCCCAGCGTGAAGGTATCAATAACGAGGGGTCATGCTTTCAAGGTGAGAGGTGAAAAGTTTAAGGGAGATACATGCGGCAAGTACTTCACACAGAGGGTGGTGGGTGTCTGGAACGAATTGCCAGCAGACGTGGTTGAGGTAGGCACAGTAGATTCATTTAAGATGAGTCTGGACAGATGCATGCGTAGGTGGGGAGCAGAGGGATACAGATGCTTAGAAATTGACCGACAGGTTTAGACAATACATTTGGATCGGCTCAGGCTTGGAGGGCTGAAGGGCCTGTTCCTGGGCTGTAAATTTTCTTTGTTCTTCTAAAACTCTGATTTCTGAACACAGAGCATCAGAGTTGAAGAGGTTGGCACTGGAAAAGCACAGCCAGTCAGGTAGCACCTGAGGAGCAGGAGAATCGACATTTGGGCATAAGCCCTATATGCCCAAAATGTTGATGTACCGTCTCCTCGGACCCTGCCTGACCTGCTGTGCTTTTCCAGCACCACATTCTCCACTCTGATCTCCAGTCCTCACTTGCTCCTAGAACGCAGAGCATCATCAGGAAACCTTGAATAAGTTTTAGAAATGAAAAGGAACGAGGTTAATTGGGAACTCATTCAATTAAAATACTAATCTGTCTTGACTGGGGAGTCTGGTCCCCATAGTGCCCAATGGAAACTGAACAGCAGTGTGTGTCTGTTGAGACTGTGGTGCTGGAAAAGCACAGCAGGTCAGGCAGCATCCGAGGACCAGGAGAATTGATGTTTTGTGCATAAGCCCTTCATCAGAATGTGCTGGCCAGTTCAAATGAAACCAGACAGATCACCAATCTGTTCCACTGTCTGTCAATTGCAAAGTGCATTCTCCCTGTGCAGGTCTAGATCCTAAAGTTGATTAGAGTGCTAACAGCAAGCTATTAAAGTGAATAGTTCCATGTGAGTTGCACCATCAGAAATGTTAGCTCAATTTATTCAAACTGTAAAACCTCCAAAGCCAATACCATCTGTCAAAAAAATTTAGATTCAATCCTTGGGTTTTCACGAGTACCTGAGTGGGTGTCATCATCGTTGTTGGTAAACCCTTGTCGCTGTTAATCCTTTGTTAATTTCAATTCAATTTCCACGTTTACTGCACAAATTTGAAGTTGCTTCTGGCATTAAGTTTGCTCACTTGTGAGAGGCTTGGAGGTGAATCAATTATTTGTGATAGCCTCCTGACTCCACCGCCACAGTCCATTGTTGTCAACAGAAATAACAAAACAGGTAGAACTTTTGCCTGAGGCACAGGGATTTTGAAACAAGCTTCAAACAAATGATCTCTCTCCATTCACTTCAAATGCAACTGGGAATAATGTTTCATAAACTTCTTAACCACTCAACCAAAGCGCAAAAATTACAGTAAAACATTATTTTATTAATTATTTTATTTCTCATTTCATTGAAATTTATTTCCTAATCAATTCTGAGTTGGACATTTTGCTGCCTTTCCTTGAGTTTCACTGTGTAGAAAGAATTAGATTGATTGGAAACTCATTCAAATGCAGCGTGATTTAGACAGGCTGAACGAGTGGGCAAATACATGACAGATGAAGTATAACGTGGACAAAAGGAAAGTTATCCACTTCAGTAGCAAAAACAGGAAGGCACATTATTATCTGAATGACTATAAATAGAGAGGGAGGACTGTATTATGAGTTGTCTGTGTCCTTCTACACCAGTCACTGAAGATATGCATGGGGCTGGAGTGGATCAGACAGCAGACAGCGGGGAGGTGCAGCAGCTGATCCAAGCCCCTTCAAAACAGATGGAGGAAATGGAAGAGGAGGGAACAAAGGAGGCAGAGGATTGGATTACTGTCAAAAGCAGGAAGAGGAAACCTCACCAGGCCCCCATAGCCACCCAGCAAAGGGGGAAGTGACACCGACACGACGAGGATACAGGCAGCTCTTCCGACGATGAGGACGGGCGTAAGGAGGGTCGTCACCAGAGGAAGAGACAGAGCGCCACGGGGAAAAAGGAGGGCAGCACCGCCCAAACAGGGAAAGACGATCCCTCTGAGGGGACGGGTAAAGACTAGCCCCCACCCAGTGAGAACCAAGACGTATCCACCGGCCCACACTTCCAGGTAACGGGGAGCAGTGGTCCTATGACAGCCCCACTGTCAGATGGAGAACTGGACTGTGTGGACCCTGGGCCCGACACGAAGACACCAGAGCGGGGGAGGGTCCAGCAGTTTGCCGTCACCATGGAGATGCACACAGCTACCCCAGAGAGGCAAGACCAGCAGCAAATGGACACTGGTAACCTCGTAAACTGTTAAAATGGGGATAACAATTGCCAGCATCAATGTGCGTAGCACCAAATCGGCTACGCAATGTTTCTAAGATGGCCTTCCTGGCCAACATTAAAGCTGATGTCCTGTTTCTGCAGGAGTGTGGGATAACGCACCTCAGCAGCTACAGGAGATAGTCGAGCTTGTGGGCCCATGGGCCGTCAGTTTGGTCGGGGGGCAACGATAACCGCTCCTCAGGCCTGGGTATCCTGTTGCAAGGAGGCAACTCCACCATCTCCGAGGTTAAGGAGGTGGTGAGCAGGCGCCTCCTCGTCACCGACATCATGTACAGGAATGCTCCCCTGAGACTGATTAATGTGTATGCCCCAGTGGGTAAGAGTGAACGGTTGGCCGTCCTGCAACAGCTTCCACTGTTGCTGGCTATGTCCAGGCCAGTCATTCTGGCTGGAGACTTCAAATGTATCATTGATGCAGATGGACGATCCAGCGCGGGGGGAGGGGGAACAGTAAACTGGACGCCATGTCCAGAGCCTTGATGGACACGGTAAAAGATCTCAAGCTGCACGACGTCTTCATCACCCCTGCAGACGGAGCACAGCGTAGATACACCTGGTCATGGGCAGACGGGTCTATCTGCTCAAGGATAGATTACCTGCTTGTGTCCCGAACGCTCTCGGTCAGATCCACCGACGTCAAGCCGGTGTTCTTCTCTGACCACTGCCTCCTGCCAGCCGACTGTGATCTACAGGACGAGCAGCGGGCTGGTAAGGGAACGTGGAAGCTGAACACTATGTTGTTCACCCCGGGAAACATCGAGGAGCTCAAGAGGGATTATGCAGGTTGGAGAAGCCCCTCTTTGATTCCCCAGCAGACTGGTGGGAAATAGTAAAAGGGAACATCAAGAGGTTCTTCATCCTCAAGGTGTTCCGGAGGCGAGAGAGAGGCGGGGAAACTGTCCCAGCTCCAGGAAAGTATGCAGAACCTGCTCCTGCTGCAGACGATGAGGGTCGATGTCACGGAGGACCTCAAGGAGGTGAAGGGCTAGCAGGCCTCGCTCTTTGCCTCGGAGGCCTCCAAGATAATCTTTCGGTCCAGGGTCTGCTCTGTGGAGCAAGACGAAACGTGCTCACATTTCTTCTTCCAGAGAGCTCCGTGCTCAGCAGCCTGAAGGAAGAAGATGGCTCGGTAACGTCATCTCAGGCTGACATCATGAGGATCAGCAAATCCTTCTATGCCAGTCTGTATGACTCGAAGCCAACCGCCAGCGCAGCCTCCCAGTCGTCCCTGTCCTCTATCACGGAGGTCTTAGACGACAGGACATGGGAGAGGCCAGACCAGCCACTATCTCTGGATGAGCTGACCAAGGCCCTCGAGTCCTTTGAAAAGAATAAAACTCTCGGAAGCGACGGCTTACTGGTCGAGCTCTATTCTGCTCTGTGGGACTTGATTGGCCAGGACCTGCTGGAGGTGTATGTCAGTATGCTTCTGGCAGGTACCATGAGTGAATCCATGAGGAAAGGCATCATCACCCTCATCTACAAGCGGAAGGCGGGAGAGGGAGGAACTCAGAAATTGGAGACCAATCTCACTATTGACTGGGGATTACAAAATTCTGTCAAAGGTTATCGCCAACCGGGTCAGGTCTGCTCTGGGGTCAGTGATTCACCCTGACCAAATCTGTGCTGTACCGGCAGGAAAATTGCTGAGAGTCTCGCACTCCTCAGGGATACAATTGCCTACGTGCAGGACAGAGGATTGGACACCTGCCTGATCAGCCTGGACCAGGAGAAAGCCTTTGACAGGATATCACACACGTATATGAGAGATGTTGTCTCCAAAATGGGCTTTGGGGAGGGAATCTGCAATTGGATCAGACTGCTCTACACCAACATTTTCAGTGCAGTCTCAATCAATGGGTGGGAATCAGATAGCTTCTCAGTCAGATCTGGAGTCAGGCAGGGCTGCCCTCTCTCTCCTGCCTTGTTTATGTGCTGCATAGAGCCATTTGTCGAGCCCATCAGGAAGGATGCGTGTCTGAGAGGGGTGACTATTCCTGGCAGTGGGGGCCTGCAGGTTAAGGCCTCCCTGTACATGGACGACGTCGCCGTTTTCTGCTCGGATCTGCTGTCCGTGCACAGACTCATGTGCATCTGTGACCATTTGAATGGGGCTTGGGGGCCAAGGTAAACCGAGGCAAGAGCGAGGCCATGCTTTTTGGGAACTGGACCGATCAATCCTCGATCCCCTTCACCGTCAGGACCAACCACCTGAAGGTGCTGGGTATTTGGTTCGGGGGGGGGGGGGGCGGGGTTGGGGCGTGTGCCAAGTCTTGGGAGGAGCGTATCAGCAAAGTGAGGCAGAAACTGGGCAGATGGAAGCTACGGTCGCTCTCTATCGTGGGAAAAAACCTGGTCATCAGGTGTGAGGCACTGTCATTGCTGTTATACGTGCCACAGGTCTGGCCTATTCCCAGAACCTGTGCCGTTGCAGTCACCCGGGCCATCTTCCAATTTATATGGAGATCAAAGATGGACCGGGTCCAAAAGGACTCAATGTATAAAGATCTGGGCAACGGGGGAATAAAACACACCCAATGCCACCCTCACCCTGATGGCCACCTTTGTGTGTGACTGCATCAAGCTGTGAGTGGATCCCCAGTACGCAAACACCAAGTGTCACTATGTACTGAGGTTCTACCTGTCCCCGGTGTTGCAAAGGATGGGCCTGGCCTTGCTGCCGCGGAACGCTCCGAGTAGTTGGACCGTTCCGTACCACCTGTCCTTCGTGGAGAGGTTTATGAAGAAAAACACCTTTGACCCTCCAAAGAGTAAACCACCCAGACCTATTCCCCTACGCTATTACTCTACATTTACCCCTTAATAATGCACCTAGCCTATACATCTCTGAACATGATGGGCAATTTAGAATGGTTCTCTTCTCCTCCTTTTCTCCAATGAAAAAAGTCCAAGTTCTGTCAACCTCTCCTTCTAAGATAAGCCCTCCAATCCAGGCAGCATCCTGGTAAACCTCCTCTGAACCCGCTCCAAAGCATCCACATCTTTCCTGTAATAGGGCGACCAGAACTGGACGCAGTATTCCAAGTGCGGTCTAACCAAAGTTTTATAGAGCTGCAACAAGATCTCACGACTCTTAAACTCAGTACCCCTGCTAATGAAAGCCAAAACACCGTATGCTTTCTTAACAACCTTGTCCACTTGGGTGGCCATTTTAAGGGATCTATGTATCTGCACCCCAAGATCCCTCTGTTCCTCCACACCAGCAAGAATCCTATCCTTAATCCTGGACTCAGCTTTCAAATTCTACCTTCCAAAATGCATCACCTCGCATTTATCCAGGTTGAACTCCATCTACCACCTCTCAGCCCATCTCTGCATCTTGTCAATGTCCCGCTGCAGTCTACAACAGCCCTCTATACTGTCAACGACACCTCCAACCTTTGTGTCATCTGCAAGGAAAGTGTGTCCAGCAGGCTAAGATAAAAGGTAGGGAGGAGGGACTTGGAGGAGGGGCTTTGGAAATGCGATAGGTGGAGAGAGGTCAAGGTGAGGGTGATAGGCCGGAGTGAGGTGGGGGCAGAGAGGTCAGGAAGATGATTGCAGGTTAGGAAGGCGGTGCTGAGTTTGAGGGATTCGACTGAGACAAGGTGGGGGGAGGGGAAATGAGGAAACTGGAGAAATCTGAGTTCATCCCTTGTGGTTGGAGGGTTCCCAGGCAGAAGATGAGGCGCTCTTCCTCCAACCATCGTGTTGCCATGGTCTGGCGATGGAGGAGTCCAAGGACCTGCATGTCCTTGGTGGAGTGGGAGGGGGAGTTAACGTGTTGGGCTACGGGGTGGTTGGGTTGGTTGGTCCGGTTGTCCCAGAGGTGTTCTCTGAAACGTTCCGCAAATAGGCGACCTGTCTCCCCAATATAGAGGAGGCCACATCGGGTGCAGCGGATGCAATAGATGATGTGTGTGGAGGGAAATTGCGGTCCTTGAAGAAGGAGGCCATCTGGGTTGTACAGTTTTGGACCAACCAACCCAACCACCCCGTAGCCCAACACTTTAAGTGGAGCAGTGTTTCCATCTGCCCACTTTCTGCCTCACCTTGACAATATGCTCCTCCCATGTTTCATTGGCATTCCCAGGCCACTCCATACCATGTACCAGCACGTTCAGGTCACCTGAGTTGTTGGTCAAGGAAGAACTGATTGATCAGCCCAGTCCCCAAGGAATATAGTTCCCTGGGCCGGATGGGATTTATCCAATGATTCTCTGGGAAGCAAGAGAGGAGATGACAGAACCTTTGGTCTTGATCTTTGAGTCATCATTGTTTACAGGTTTAGTACCAGAGGACTGGAGGATTGCAAATGTTGTGCCCTTGTTCAAGAAGGGCAGTAGAGATGATCCAGTTAATTATAGACCAGTGGTCCTAACATTTGTTGTAGGACAAGGATTATAAGAGATAGGATTTATAATCATCTAGCGACCAACAATTTGATTGGAGATAATCAATGTGGTTTCGTCAAGGGCAGGTTGTGTCTCATAAACCTCATTGAGTTTCTTGAAAAGATGGCCAAGCATGTGGATGAGGGTAGCAGAGTTGACATAGTGTACATGGATTTCAGCACAGCCTTTGATAAGGTTCCACATGGTAGGCTTTTGGAGAAAATGCGGAGGCATGGGATTGAGTGTGATTTAGCTGTTTGGATTAGAAATTGGCTTTCTGTAAGAAGGCAGCGAGTGGTGGTTGATGGAAAATATTCAGCCTGGAGTTCAGTTACTGGTAGTGTGCCACAAGGATCAGTTTTGGGACCACTGCTGTTTGTCATTTTTATAAATGACTTGGACGCAGGCATAGGTGGATGGATTAATAAGTTTGCAGATGACACTAAAGTCGGTGGAGTGGTGGACAGCATGGAAGAATGCTGCAGGGAGACGAATAAACTGCAGAATTGGGCTGAGAGGTGGAAATGGAGTTCAATGCAGCTAAATGAGGTGATTCACTTTGGGAAGAATAACAGGAATGCAGAATACTGGGTCAATGGAAAGACGCTTGGTAGTGTGGATGTGCAGTGGAATCTTGGAGTCCATGTACATAGATCCCTGAAAGTTGCCACCCAGGTTGATAGTGCTGTTAAGAAGGCATATAAGGAACAAAGAAAATTTACAGCCCAGGAACAGGCCCTTCAGCCCTGCAAGCCTGAGCCGATCCAAATCTACTGTCTAAACCTGTTGCCCAATTCCTAAGCATCTGTATCCCTCTGCTCCCCACCTACACGTTATTGATTCCTTCTCCCTGGGAAAAAGCTTATCTCTATCCACCCTGTCTATACCCTTCGTGATTTTGTAAACCTCAATCAGGTCCCACCTCAATCTCCTTTTTTCTAATGAAAACAATCCTAACCTACTCAACCTCTCTTCAAAGCTATCACCTTCCATACCAGGCAACATCTTCGTAAACCTTCTCTGCACCCTCTCCAAAGCATCCACATCCTATTGGTAATGTGGCGACCAGAACTGTACACAGTATTCAAAATGCGGCCAAACCAATGTCTTGTACAATTTTAACATGACCTGCCAGCTCTTATACTCAATACCCCGTCCAATGAAGGCAAGCATACCATATGCCTTCTTGACCACTCTATCCACCTGTGCAGCAACCTTCAGGGTACAATGGACCTGCACTCCCAGATCTCTCTGCTCATCAACTTTTCCCAAGGCTCTTCCATTCATTGTATAATTCACTCGAAAATTAGACTTTCCTAAATACATCACCTCACATTTGTCTGGATTGAACTCCATCTGCCACTTTTCCACCCAACTCTCCAGTCTGTCTATATCCTCCCGTATTCTTTGACAGTCCCTTATGCTTTCTGCTACTCCACCAATCTTTATGTCACCTGCAAACTTGCTGTTCATACCAACAGTGCCCTCTTCCAGATCATTTATGTATATTACAAACAACAGTAGCCCCAGCACTGATCACTGTGGAACACCACTGGTCACCTTTCTCCATTTCGAGATACTCCCTTCAACTACTACTCCCTGTCTCCTGTTGCTCAACCAGTTCTTTATCCACCTAGCTAGAACATCCTGCACACCATGTGACTGCACGTTCTCTATCAGTTTACCATGGGGAAATTTATCAACTCCTTACTAAACTCCATGTTTATGCATATGGTGCCTTTATAGGTTTGATTAGTAGAGGGAATGAATTCCGGAGCTGTGATGTCATGCTGCAACTGTACAAAACGCGAGTGGGGCCTCACTTGAAATATTGTGCACAGTTCTGGTCGCCATATTTCGAGAAGGAATTGGAAGCATTGGAAAAAGTGCAGAGGAGATTGACCAGGATGTTGCCTGGTCTGGAGGGAAGGTCTTATGAGGAAAGGCTGAGGGACTTGGGTCTCATTGGAGAGCTAAGAGGGGATTTAATAGAGGCACACAAGATGATCAGAGGATTAGATAGGGTAGACAGTGAGAGTCCTTTTCCTAGGAAGATGACGTCATCTTGTACGAGGGTGCATAGCTGAGGGGTGATAGATTTAAGACAGATGTCAGAGGCAGGTTTACGGGCGGCACGGTGGCACAGTGGTCAGCACTGCTGCCTCACAGCGCCAGAGACATGGGTTCAATTCCCGCCTCAGGTGACTCTCTGTGTGGAGTTTGCACATTCTCCCCGTGTCTGCCTGGGTTTCCTCTGGGTGCTCTGGTTTCCTCCCACAATCCAAAAAAAAATGTGCAGGTTAGATGAATTGGTCACACTAAATTGCCCGTAGTGTTAGGTGAAGGGGTAAATGTAGGGGTATGGGTCTTGGTGGGTTGTGCTATGGCGGGTCGGTGTGGACTTGTTGGGCCGAAGGGCCTGTAAGTAATCTAATCAGGTTCTTTACTCAGACAATGGTAAGGGTGTGGGATATCCTGCCTGCCAAAGCAGTTAACTCAGCCACTTTAGCAGCATTTAAACACTGCTTGGATAGGCAAATAGATGATGATGGGATAGTGTAAAGGGATGGGCTTAGATTAGTTTAAAGTGACTACAGAGAGTCAGGCTGGAAGCTGAACAGCAGGACGAGTAGAGTAGTGATCTTGGGTTTGAACATAGAACAGAGAAGAATACAGCGCAGTTCAGGTCCTTCGGCCCTCGATGTTGCGCCGATCCAAACCCACCTAACCTACACTAGCCCACTATCCTCCATATGCCTATCCAATGCCCGTTTAAATGCCCATAAAGAGGGAGAGTCCACCACTGCTACTGGCAGGGCATTCCATGAACTCACGACTCGCTGAGTAAAGAACCTACCCCTAACATCTGTCCTATACCTACCCCCCCTTAATTTAAAGCTATGCCCCCTTGTAATAGCTGACTCCATACGTGGAAAAAGATTCTCACTGTCGACCCTATCTAAACCCCTAATCATCTTGTACACCTCTATCAAGTCACCCCTAAACCTTCTTTTCTCCAATGAAAACAACCCCAAGTGCCTCAGCCTTTCCTCATACGATCTTTCTACCATGCCAGGCAACATCCTGGTAAACCTCCTCTGCACCCGTTCCAGTGCCTCCACATCCTTCCTATAGTATGGCTACCAAAACTGCACACAATACTCCAGATATGGCCGCACCAGAGTCTTATACAACTGCAACATGACCTCAGGACTCTGGAACTCAATTCCTCTACCAATAAAAGCCAGTACGGCTTATGCCTTCTTCACCGCACTATTTACCTGGGTGGCAACTTTCAGAGATCTGTGTACATGGACACCAAGATCCCTCTGCTCATCCACACTACCAAGTATCCGACCAGTAGCCCAGTACCCCATCTTTTTGTTACTCTTACCAAAGTGAATCACCTCACACTTAGCTATATTGAACGCCATTTGCCACCTTTCTGCCCAGTTCTACAGCTTATCTATATCCCGCTGTAACCTGCCACATCGTTTCTCACTGTCTACAACTCCTCCGACTTTCGTATCATCCGCAAACTTGCTCACCCAACCTTCTAACCCCTCCTCCAGGTCATTTATAAAAATCACAAACAGCAATGGTCCCAAAACAGATCCTTGCGGAACACCGCTAGTGACGGCACTCCAAGATGAACCTTTGCCATCAACTACCCTCTGTCTTCTTCCAGCCAGCCAACTCCTAATCCAACTCACCCTCAATGCCATACCTCCGTATTTTTTGCAGTAGTCTACCATGGGGAACCTTATCAAACGCCTTACTAAAATCCATATACACCACATCTACCGCTTTCCCCTCGTCCACTTCCTTAGTCACCTTCTCAAAGAATTCAATAAGGTTTGTGAGGCACGACCTGCCCTTCACAAAATCATGTTGACTATCCTTGATCACATTATTCCTATCCAGATGTTCATAAATCCTATCCCTTACAATTCTCTCTAAGATTTTGCCCACAACAGAAGTGAGACTCACCGGCCTATAGTTACTAGGGTTATCCCTACTCCCCTTCTTGAACAAGGGAACCACATTTGCTAGCCTCCAATCTTCTGGCACTACTCCTGTAGACAACGAGGACATAAAAATCAAGGCCAATGGCTCTGCAATCTCCTCCCTTGCTTCCCAGAGAATCCTAGGATAAATGCCATCAGGCCCAGGGGACTTATCTATTTTCACCCTTTCCAGAATTTCCAACACCTCTTCTCTACATACCTCAAAGCCATCCATTCTACTTAATTGTGACTCAGTATTCACATCAACAACAACGTCCTGTTCCTGAGTGAATACTGACGAAAAGTATTCATTCAGTGTCTCCCCAATCTCTTCAGCCTCCACACACAACTTCCCACTACTATCCTTGACTGGACCTATTCCTACCCACGTCATTGTTTTATTCCTGACATACCTATAGAAAGCCTTAGGGTTTTCCCTAATCCTACCAACTAAGGACCTTTCATGTCCCCTCCTTGCTGCTCTTTGCTCTCTCTTCAGGTCCTTCCTGGCTACCTTATAACTCTCAATCGCCCCACTTGAACCTTCACGCCTCATCTTTACATAGGCCGCCCTCTTCCCTTTAACAAGGGATTCCAATTCCTTATTAAACCACGGCTCCCTCACACGACCCTTTCCTCCCTGCCTGACGGGTACATACTTATCAAGGACACTCAATAGTTGCTCCTTGAACAAACTCCACATATCAATTACGCCCTTGCCTTGAAGCTTACTTTTCCAAGCCACACATCCTAAGTCATGCCTCACCGCATCATAATTTCCCTGCCCCCAGCTATAACTCTTGCCCTGCAGTGCACACTTATCCCTCTCCATCACTAGAGTAAAAGTCACCGAATTGTGGTCACTGTCCCCAAAGTGCTCACCTACCTCTAATTCCAACACCTGGCCTGGTTCGTTACCCAGAACCAAATCCAGTATGGCCTCACCTCTTGTTGGCCTATCTACATATTGTGTCAGGAAACCCTCCTGCACACAATGGACAAACACTGACCCATCTAACGAACTTGAGCTATAGCTTTCCCAATCAAGATCAGGAAAGTTAAAGTCCCCCATAACAACCACCCTATTACTTTCACTCTTCTCTTGAATCATCCTCGCAATCCTTTCTTCTACGTTTCTAGGACTATTAGGAGGCCTGTAAAAAACTCCTAACAGGGTGAGCTCACCTTTCCTATTCCTAACCTCAGGCCAAACTACCTCAGATGGCGAGTCTTCATCCATCGTCCTTTCCACAGCTGTAATACTATCTTTGACAAGCAAAGATAGCTACCGGTGCCACGAGATAGTAAGGTGAGGAACAGTGAGCAAATGCAGCGTAACATGTGGCTGTGAGGCTGGTGCAGGAGGGAGGGCTTCTGGTGCTTAGACCGTTGGGATATCTTCTGGGGAAGATGGGACCTGTACATGATGGACGGGTTGCACCTGAACTGAAAGCCACAAAAGTCCTGGGTGGGAGATTTGCTCGTGTGGTTCGGGAGGGTTTAAACTAGTTTGGCAGGGGGTTGGGAGTCAGAGCCACATTTCTGAGAGGGGGGCAGTTGCAGATGGGGCAGTGACAGGGTGCAGTGAATTTATCGGGAAGGTTGCTGACACTATAAAACAAAAGGATTGGTTAAAGTGTGTCTGCTGTCATGCAAAAGGAGTGTCAGAAATAAGAGTGACAAACTTAGAGAATGGATCAGTACGTGGGGCTATGATGTGTGACCAAAACGGAGACATGGGTTTCACAGGGGCAGGAATGGTTGCTGGATGTTCCAGGGTTTAGAATGTTTAAAAAGATCAGAGAGGGTGGAAAAAGAAAAGGGGGTATAGCATTGTTAATCAGAGAGTGCATCACAGCTACAGAAATGAAGAATGTTGATGAAGGTTTGCCTACTGAGTCAGTATGGGTGGAAGATAGGAACAGCAAGGGAACAGCCACCTCATTAGGGTTTTCTATAGACTCCCTAATAGCAATAGAGAGATCAAAGAACTCATAGCTGGGCAGATTTTGAGAAAATTACATTGCAGTGTGGAAACAGGCCCTTCGGCCCAACAAGTCCACACCGACCCGCCGAAGCGCAACCCACCCATACCCCTACATTTACCCCTTACCTAACACTACGGGCAATTTAGCATGGCCAATTCACCTGACCTGCACATTTTTGGATTGTGGGAGGAAACCGGAGCACCCGGAGGAAACCAACCCAGACACGGGGAGAACGTGCAAACTCTACACGGTCAGTCGCCTGAGGCAGGAATTGAACCCGGGTCTCTGGCGCTGTGAGGCAACAATGCTAACCACTGTGCCACCGTGCCGCCCACATGTAGCAGAGTTGTTGGTATGGGTGATTTCAACTTTCCCAACATTGACTGGAACCTCCTTAGTGCAGATGGTTTGGCTGGAGCCGTTTTGTCAGGTGTGTTCAGGAGGGTTTCCTTACTCAGTATGTAGGCAGACCGACGACGGGAGAGGCCATTTTGGATTTGCTGCTCGGCAATGAGCTTTACAGGTGTCAGATCTCGCGGTGGGAGAACACTTTGGTGACAGTGATCACAATTGCGTCACATTTAACAAAGCCTTGGAGAGTGAAAGGAGCAGTTACTGAGGGAAGATATTTAATTGGGGAAAAGGAAATTATGACGCTATCAGACAGGAGTTGGAAAGGAGAGACTGGGAGCAATTGTTCCACAGAAAGAGCACAGCAGACATGTGGAAACTGTTGAAGGAGCAGTTGTTGAGTGATGCACGAATTTGTTCCTCTGAGACAGGTAAGAAGGGGTAAGATTAAGGAACCTTGGATGACGAGAACAGAGGAGCTTCTTGTCAAAAGGAAGAAGGCAGTTTATGTAAGGTGGAGGAAGGAAGGATCCAGCACAGCTTTAAAGGATTACAGGCTTACGAGAAAGGAGCTCAGAATAGTCAGAGGGAAATTGAGAAACAAACTTGTAAAGGAGACCTCAGCTATCTGTAAGAATAATAGGGTGGTTATGGTCGGGGATTTTAACTTTCTGAACATAGACTAGGACTGCCATAGTGTTAAACGTTTGGATGGAGAGGAATTTGTTAAGTGTGTACATGAAAACTTTCTGATTCAGTATGTGGATATACCAACTAGACAAGGTGCAATACTTGACCTACTTTTGGGAAATAAGGCAGGGCAGGTGACTGAGGTATCTGTAGGGGAGCACTTTGGGGCCAGTGACCATAATTCTATCAGATTTAAAATAGTGATGGAAAAGGATAGACCAGATCTAAAAGTTGAAGTTCTAAATTGGAGAAAGGCAAATTTTGACGGTTTTAGGCAAGAACTTTTGAAAGTTGCTTGGGGGCAGATGTTCGCAGATAAAGGGACGGCTGTAAAATGGGAAGACTTCAGAAATGAGATAATGAGAATCCAGACAAAGTATATTCCTGTCAGGGTGAAAGGAAAGGCTGGTAGGTACAGGGAATGCTGGATGACTAAAGAAATTGAGGGTTTTGTTAAGAAAACGAAGGAAGCATTAGTAAGGTACAGACAGGATAGATCAAGTCCTTAGAAGAGTATAAAGGAAGTAGGAATATACTTAAGAGGGAAATCAAGAGGGCAAAAAGGGGACATGAGATAGCTTTGGCAATTAGAATTAAGGAGAATCCAAAGAGTTTTTATGAATACATTAAGGACAAAAGGGTAACTGGGGAGAGAATAGGGCCCCTCAAAGATCAGCAAGGTGGCCTTTGTTGGACCACAGAAAATGAGGGACACACTAAATGAGTATTTTGCATCGGTATTTACTGTGGAAAAGGATATGGAAGATAAAGACTGTAGGGAAATAGATAGTGACATCTTGCAAAATGCCCATATTACAGAGGAGGAAGTGCTGGATGTCTTGAAAGAGGTAAAGGTGAATAGATCCCCAGGACCTGATCAGGTGTACCCTAGAACTCTGTGGGAAGCTAGGGAACTGATTGCTGGGCATCTTCTTGAGTTATTTGTATCATTGATAGTCACAGGTGAGGTGCCAGAAGACTGGAGGTTGGCTAATGTGGTGCCACTGTTAAAGAAGGGCGGTAAGGACAAGCCAGGGAACTATAGACCAGTGAGCCTGACGTCGGTGGTGGGCAAGTTGTTAGACGGAATCTGGAGGGACAGGATATACATGTATTTGGAAAGGCAAAGACAGATTAGGGATAGTCAACATGGCTCTGTGCATGGGAAATCATGTCTCACAAACTTGATTGAGTGTTTTGAGGAAGTAACAAAGAGGATTGATGAGGGCAGAGAGGTTGATGTGATCTATATGGACTTCAGTAAGGCGGTCGACAAGGTTCCCCATGGGAGACTGATTAGCAAGGTTAGATCTCACGGAATACAGGGAGAACTAGCCATTTGAACACAGAGCTGGCTCAAAGGTAGAAGACAGAGGGTGGTGGTTAGATTAGATTACTGTGTGGAAATAGGCCCTTCGGCCCAACAAGTCCACACCGACCCGCCGAAGCGAAACCCATCCATTCCCCTACATTTACCCCTTACCTAACACTACGGGCAATTTAGTATGGCCAATTCACCTGACCTGCACATTTTTTTTGGACTGTGGGAGGAA
This sequence comes from Chiloscyllium plagiosum, assembly GCF_037043375.1. NCBI lineage: Eukaryota > Metazoa > Chordata > Chondrichthyes > Orectolobiformes > Hemiscylliidae > Chiloscyllium > Chiloscyllium plagiosum. The sequence goes on from NW_028270139.1 coordinate 183,002,848, forward strand.
ACCGGAGCACCCGGAGGAAACCCACGCAGACACGGGGAGAACGTGCAAACTCCACACAGTCAGTCGCCTGAGGCGGGAATTGAACCCGGGTCTCTGGTGCTGTGAGGCAGCAGTGCTAACCACTGTGCCACCGTGCCACCCACGAAAGGGTTGAGGGTTGTTTTTCAGACTGGAGGCCTGTGACCAGTGGAGTGCCACAAAGATCGGTGCTGGGTCCTCTACTTTTTGTCATTTACATAAATGATTTGGATGCGAGCATAAGAGGTACAGTTAGTAAGTTTGCAGATGACACCAAAATTGGAGGTGTAGTGGACAGCGAAGAGGGTTACCTCAGATTACAACAGGATATTGACCAGATGGGCCAATGGGCTGAGAAGTGGCAGATGGAGTTTAATTCAGATAAATGCAAGGTGCTGCATTTTGGGAAAGCAAATCTTATCAGGATTTATATACTTAATGGTAAGGTCCTCGGGAGTGTTGCTCAACAAAGAGACCTTGGAGTGCAGGTTCATAGCTCCTGAAAGTGGAGTCGCAGGTAGAAAGGATAGTGAAGAAGGCGTTTGGTATGCTTTCCTTTATTGGTCAGAGTTTTGAGTACAGGAGTTGGGAGGTCATGTTGTGGCTGTACAGGATATTGGTTGGGCCACTGTTGGAATATTGCGTGCAATATCAGAAAGATGTTGTGAAACTTGAAAGGGTTCAGAAAAGATTTACAAGGATCTGGCAGGATTGGAGAATTTGAGCTATAAGGAGAGATGGAATACGCTAGGGCTGTTTTCCTTGGAGCGTCGGAGGCTGAGGAGTGACCTTATAGAGATTTACAAAATTATGAGGGGCATGGATAAGGTAAATAGGCAAAGTCTTTTCCCTGGGGTCAGGGAGTCCAGAACTGGAGTGCATAGGTTTAGGGTGAGAGGGAAAGATATAAAAGAGACCTAACGGGCAACTTTTTCATGCAGAGTGTGGTATGTGTATGGAATGAGCTGCCAGAGGAAGTGGTGGAGGCTGGTACAATTGCAACATTTAAGAGGCATTTGGATGGGTATATGGATAGGAAGGGTTTGGAGGGATATGGGCCAAGTTTTTTATTAGATTACTTTTATTTTATTAGATTACTTAGTGTGGAAACAGGCCCTTCGGCCCAACAAGTCCACACCGACCCGCCGAAGAGCAACCCACCCAAACCCATTTCCCTACATTTACCCCTTCACCTAACACTACGGGCAATTTAACATGGCCAATTCATCTAACCTGCACATTTTTGGACTGTGGGAGGAAACTGCATATGAAGCACCCGGAGGAAACCCACGCAGACACGGGGAGAATGTGCAAACTCCACACAGTCAGTCGCCTGAGGCGGGAATTGAACCTCGGTCTCTGATGTTGTGAGGCAGAGTGCTAACCACTGTGCCGCCTCCCAAGTGTTGGCAGGTGAGACTAGAATGGGTTGGGATATCTGGTTGGCAAGGACGGGTTGGACCAAAGGATCTGTTTCCGTGCTGTACATCTCTATGACTCTAAATGGACTGAGGAGAGCTAAGAGGAGGCACGAGAAAAGCTTGGCAAGAAGGATTAGGGAGAACCCAATGGCATTTTACTCAGATGTGAGGAATCAGAGAATGGTCAGGGAGAAGGTGGGCCGTCCAGGGATAGCATAGGGAACTTGTGCGTGGAGTCTGAGCAGATAGGGGAAGCCTTAAATGAGTTTTTTGCTTCAGTTTTCACTAAGAAAAGGGACCTTGTTGGGAATGAGAACTTTGAGGAGCTGGGATACAGGCTTGACCAGATCAAGATTGATGAAATTGATGTGCTGGAAATTTTGGCAAACATTAAGATTGATAAGTCCCCAGGGCCAGACCAGATTTATCCTAGGCTACTCCGGGAAGCGAGAAAGGAGGTTGCAAAGCCGCTGGCGAAGATCTTCGCCTCCTCACTCTCCAAGGAGTCGTACCGGAGGATTGGAAGGAGGCGAATGCTCCTTTTTTCAAGAAGAATAATAGGGAAGTCCCTGGCAATAACAGATCAACTTTTTTTTTAGATTAGATTACAGTGTGGAAACAGGCCCTTCGGCCCAACAAGTCCACACCGACCCGCCGAAGCGAAATCCACCCAGTCAGTCTTACATCTGTGGTCAGCAAAGTGTTGGAAAGAATTCTGAGGAATAGGATTTATGACTATTTGGCAAAGCACAGTATGATTAAAGGCAGTCCGCATGGCTTTGTGAGGGGCAGGTCATGCCTCACGAATCTTATTGAGTTTCTTCGTGGAGGTGATAAGACAGGTCGACGAAGGTTCCCCATGGGAGGCTCATTCATAAAGTCAGGAGGTATGGGAAACAGGGAGATTTAGCTATCTGAATTCAGAATTGATTGGCTGACAGAAGGCAGAGAGTGGTTGTAGATGGAAAGTATTCTGCCTGGAGGTTAGTGGTTTATGGGGTTCCACAGGGCTGTGTTCTTGGGCCTCTGCTCTTTGTAGTTTTTATAAATGACCTGGATGAGGAGGTTGAGGAGTGGGTTAGCAAAATTGCTGATGACACAAAGGTTGGAGGTGTCGTTGATAGTATTAAGGGCTATTGGAGGCTGCAGCACAACATAGAAGAATGCAGAACTGGGCTGAGAAATGGCAGATGGAGTTTAATCTGGATAAATGTGAAGTGATGCATTTTGGAAGGCCGAACTCGAATGCCACATATAGGATTAAAGACAGGATTCTTGGCAGTGTGGAGGAACAGAGGGGTCTGGGTGTGCAAGTACACAGATCCTTCAAGGTTGCCACCCAAGTAGATAGGGCTGTGAAGAACGCATATGGTATTTTGGCTTTCATTAACAGGGGGATCGAGTTTAAGAGCCGTGAGGCGTTGCTATAGCTCTACAAGTCCCTGGTGAGACCATAGTTGGAATATTGTGTCCAGTCAATGGGAGAGGCCATTTTGGATTTGGTGCTCGGAAACGAGCCAGGACAGGTGTCAGATCTCGTGGTGGGACAGCACTTTGGTGAAAGTGATCACAACTACCTCACATTTAGAATAGCTTTGGAGAGTGAAAGGAGCAGTTACAAAGGGAAGTTATTTAATAGGGGAAAAGGAAATTATGACACTATCAGACAGGAGTTGGGAAGTACAGACTGGGAGCAATTGTTCCACAGAAAGGGCACAGCAGACATGTGGAGACTATTTAAGGTGCAGTTGTTGCGAGTGATGCACAAATTTGTTCCTCCGAGACAGGTAAAAAGGGGTAAGATTAAGGAGCCTTGGATGAGAACAGAGGAGCTTCTCGTCAAAAGGAAGAAGGCAGCTTACGGAAGGTGGAGGAAGCAAGGATCTAGCACAGCTTTAGAGGATTACAGACTTGCCAGAAAGGAGCTCAGAAATGGACTGAGGAGAGCCAGGAAGGGAGATGAAAAAGGCTTGGCAAGAAGGATTAGGGAGAACCTAAAGATGTTTTAACTCATATGTGAGGAATAAGAGAATGCTCAGTGAGCAGGTAGGGCCAATCAGGGATAGCGGAGGGAACATGTGCGTGGAGTCTGAGCAGATACGGGAAGCCCTAAATGAGATTTTTGCTTCGGTTTTCACCAAGGAAAGGGGACTTGTTATAAATGAAAACTTAGAGGAGCTGGGATACAGTCTTGACCAGATCGTGGGCGGCATGGTGGCACAGTGGTTAGCACTGCTGCCTCACAGCGCCTGAGACCCGGGTTCAATTCCCGACTCAGGCGACTGACTGTGTGGAGTTTGCACGTTCTCCCCGTGTCTGCGTGGGTTTCCTCCGGGTGCTCCGGTTTCCTCCCACAGTCCAAAGATGTGCAGGGTCAGGTGAATTGGTCATGCTAAATTGCCCGTAGTGTTAGGTAAGGGGTAAATGTATGGGTGGGTTTCGCTTCGGCGGGTCGGTGTGGACTTGTTGGGCCGAAGGGCCTGTTTCCACACTGTAATGTAATCTAATCTAAAAATCTAAAAAAAAGATTAATGAAGTTGATGTGCTAGACATTTTGGAAAACATTAAGACTGATAAGTCCCCAGAGCCAGACCAGATTTATCCTAGGATTTAGGACTATTTGGCAAAGCATAGTGTGATTAAAGGCAGTCAGCATGGCTTTGCGAGGGGCAGGTCATGCCTCACAAATCTTATTGAGTTCTTTGAGAGGTGTCAAGACAGGTCGACAACGGTCGAGCAGTGGATGTGGTGTATATGGATTTCAGCAAGGCATTTGATAGGGTTCCCCACAGTAGGCTCATTCATAAAATCAGGAAGTATGGGATACAAGGAGATTTGGCTATCTGGATTCAGAATTGGTTGGCTGACAGAAGGCAAAAAGTGGTTGTAGATGGAAAATATTCTGCCTGGAGGAGTGTTGAGTGGCGTCCCGCAGGGCTCTGTTCTTGGGGCCTCTGCTCTTTTGAGTTTTTATAAATGACTTGTTTGAGGAGATTGAGGGGTGGGTGAGTAAATTTGCAGATGACACTAAGGTTGGAGGTGTCGTCGATAGTATAGAGGGCTACTGCAGGCTGCAGTGTGACATAGACAGGATGCAGAGCTGGGCTGAGAAATGGCAGATGGAGTTCAACCTGGATAAATGCAAAGTGATGCATTTTGGAAGATTGAACTCGAATGCTGAATATAGGATTAAAGGCTTGATTTTTGGCAGAGTGGAGGAACAGAGGGATCTGGGTGTGCAAGTACATAGATCCCTTAAAGTTGCCACCCAAGTGGATAGGGTTGTTAAGAAAGCATTTCGTGTTTTGGCTTTCATTAACAGGGGGATTGAGTTTAAGAGCCGCGAGGTTTTGCTGCAGCTCTACAAGTCCCTGGTGAGACCACACTTGGAATATTGCACCCAGTTCTGGTCGCCCTACTATAGGAAAGATACAGAGGCTTTGGAGAGGGTGCAAAGAAGGTTTAGCAGGATGCTGCCTGGACTGGAGGACTTGCCTAATGAAGAGAGGTTGACTAAGCTCGGAGTTTTCTCTCTGGAGAGAAGGAGGAAGAGAGGAGACCTGATCAAGGTGTACAACATACTGTGAGGAATAAGAGAATGCTCAGTGAGCAGGTAGGGCCAATCAGGGATAGCGGAGGGAACATGTGCGTGGAGTCTGAGCAGATACGGGAAGCCCTAAATGAGATTTTTGCTTCGGTTTTCACCAAGGAAAGGGGACTTGTTATAAATGAAAACTTAGAGGAGCTGGGATGCAGTCTTGACCAGACCACATCAAAGAAGCGCTTCGCAGGAGGCCCCCAAGCACTGATGATGTCGCCTAGCCAGGGGATGAAACGTTTGCAACAAAAACTTCCAGCTCGGCGAACAGAACCACAACAACGAGCACCCGAGCTACAAATCTTCGCACAAACTTTGAATTCTAGGTGTTGATCCGAATGCCCACCTCAGTGAAAGTCAAGGGAAAAGATTGCTGGATTCACCTGAGCGACTGTAAACGGTGGAAGATGCACCAAGGGAAGAAAGAGGAAAAGGACTAAGAAGGACTGATTAAAAACTTTAATCTGTACTTCTGTATTGCCGGCTCTGCTATCGATACACCGTGTGTCTCTAAACTTGCCTCCGGTAAGATGACAGAATGGGGTTACCAAGGGAGATTAGTAGTATTATGATGGGCTTAACAGGGATATGTCTACTTCTCCTAGGAGAAAGTGAGGTCTGCAGATGCTAGAGATCAGAGCTGAAAATGTGTTGCTGGAAAAGCGCAGCAGGTCAGGCAGCATCCAAGGAGCACCACCTTCTGAAGAAGGGCTCATGCCTGAAACGTTAATTCTCCTGCTCCTTGGATGCTGCCTGACCTGCTGCGCTTTTCCAGCAACACATTTTCAGCTATGTCCACTTCTCTCCAACCAGGGTACCAAAGGGAGGGTCGAGATTTGAAGGCTGGGTAGACGTAAACAGGTCAATCATTTCTGCAGGAGAGACATTCTCACTTGTATCAATGAACAAGGGAACCCATTTGGGGTATGGAATGTTACTAAAATCGATTACTGCAATGGATTGCTTGCCCAAACAGTGGAAGCAGTCATGTTAGAAACGTTTAAGATGCATCTTGATTTCCTGGACAGGAAATGGAACAGGAGGACAGAAACCACATTAGGGCAACAAGTAGCATGTCTTAAACAAAAAGAGTAGGAATCAGCGCAGTCTTGGTGGGCTCTGTTCCTGTGCCATTTTGTATAATGGATCCGATAGTGCCAAAATTACCTGCCATGTGTATAAAAGTTGGTGAATTCTGCAAATATCTTGGAGCTAGCGCTGAGACGATGACCTTATAGCACATAGAACATTACAGTGCAGTATAGGCCTTTCGGCCTTCGATGTCACGCTGACCTGTGAAGCCAAACTGAAGCCCATCTAGACCTGTTAGCAATGTTGTGCCAAAACTATTGGTGTTGGGTCCACTACTTTTCATCATTTGTAAACCTGTAAATGATTTAGTGACACCAAGATGTAGTGGTGGACAGCAAAGAAGTTAGCTCAGAGTACAACAGTATCTTGATCAGATGGGCCAAGGAGTGGCAGATGGAGTTAAATTTAGATAAATGTGAGATGCTGAATTTTGGAAAGGCAAATCAGGGCAAGACTTATACACTTAAGGGTAAGGTCTTGGGGAGTGTTGTTCAACAAAGAAACCTTGGAGTGCAGGTTCATAGTTCCTTAAAAGTGGAGTTTCAGGTAGATAGGATAGTGAAGAAGGTGTTTGAAATGCTTTCTTTATTGGTCAAATCTTTGAGTATGGGAGTTGAGAGGTCATGCTGTGGCTGTACAGAATATTGGTTAGGCTACTTTTGAAGCATTGTGTGTAATTGTGGTCTTCCTCCTTTGGAAGGATGTTCTGTAACTTGAAAAGGTTCAGAAAATATTTACAGGGATGTTGCCATGGTTGGAGGGTTTGAGCTATAGGCAGAAGATGAATAGGTTGGGGCTGTTTTCCTTGGAGCATCGGAGGCTGAGGATTATAAAATAGAGGTTTATAAAATCATGAGGGGCATGGATGGGGAAAATTGACAAGGCTTTTTCCCTGGGTTCACACCGTGACGTCACGATTTTACTGCTCCTCAGATGCTGCCTGAACTGCTATGCTCTTCCAGCACCACACAAATCCAGGATCTGGTTTCCAGCATCTGCAGTCATTGTTTTTTCCCTGGGTTGGGGGACTTGTGGGCAGCACGGTGGAGAGTGGTTAGCACTGCTTCCTCACAGCGCCAGAGACCCGGGTTCAATTCCCGCATCAGGCGAGTCTCTGTGTGGAGTTTGCACATTCTCTCCGTGTCTGCGTGCGTTTCCTCCCACAATCCAAAAATGTGCAGATTAGGTGAATTGGCGAGGCTAAATTGCCTGTAGTGTTAGGTGAAAGGGTAAATGTAGGCGAATAGGTCTGGATGATTTGCGCTTCGGCAGGTCGGTGTGGATTTGTTGGGCCGAAGGGCTTGTTTCCACAATGTAAGTAATCTCCAGGATGAGAGGGGAAAGGTTTAAAAATAACCTAAGGGGCAACTTTTTCACACAAAGGATGGTGAGTAAATGGAATGAGCTGCCAGAAGAAGTATTGGAGACTGGAACAATGACAATATTTAAAAGGCAGCTGGATGGGTACATGAATAGGAAGGGCTCAGAGCGGTATGGGCCAATTGCTAGTAAATGGGACTAGATTAATTTAGGATATCTGGTCAGCATGGATTAGTTGGACTGAAGTGTCTGTTTCCATGCTGTACATCTCTTGACTCTAAGTGTGCTGCTACACTATTTAAAGTCATCGAGGGATTCACTTGAGCCCGATAGCTGCTTCTTTTTCCTGACTAGAGCTTCAATATCCATCGTCAGCGAGGGGTTCTTATACCTGTCAGCTTTTCTCTTTACCCTAACAGGGACATACTGTCCCTTGACTCTTCAAATTGCACTTTTAAGAGGCTACCATTTGCTAGTCGTTCCTTTTCCTGACTTGCATTAGTCATTCTCCAGTCCTCTGGTACTTCACCTAAGGCCAGAGAGGAATTAAAATTTTTTGTCAGAGCTCCTGCAATTTCCTGCCCTTCCTCCTGTAGCAACCTGGAATGCCCCCACTGCTCAACTATAGAATTATTTGCAAGGAACTGTTCCCAGTCAGCTTTGGCCAGTTCCTGCTTTATTTTAATAAATTATGCCTTTCCCCCCATCCAAAGTGTTTTTTGCAAGCCACCTTTTCACTTGTCCTTAAGTAATTTGAACCATGTTGTTTTCACTATCACGAAAATGTTCCCTCACTGCTATATTAAACACTCATCCAGCTTCTTTCCCCAGAATCAGATCCAGCACTGTGCTGTCCTAAATTGAGCCTTCTACATGTTACTACAAACAAAACTTTGCTGGATTAAATTCCAAGAAATCACCCCCTCTAAACCCTTTCACTCGGTACTTCTCAATGCAGACTGTCATAAATGCTTAGCCTTATCTTTGCACTAATGTGCTAAGGTCCTCCATAATTGAGGATGGAGATATTTATATCGTCTTCTCCTCCAGGGAGTTGTTTAATTGTCTGCCTCTATTCACGACCAGACATGGCAAATTGTAGAGCTTAGGTCTGAACTGTTGGTTGCAAAATCACTTGGCCCTATCTATCATTGTGTGCAATTCTGGTCTCCCTCCTATCAGAAGGATGTTGTGAAACTTGAAAGGGTTCAGAAAACATTTAGATTAGATTACATTAGATTAGATTATATTACAGTGTGGAAACAGGCCCTTCGGCCCAACAAGTCCACACCGACCCGCCGAAGCGAAACCCACCCATACCCCTACATTTACCCCTTACCTAACACTACGGGCAATTTAGTATGGCCAATTCACCTGACCCTGCACATCTTTGGACTGTGGGAGGAAACCGGAGCACCCGGAGGAAACCCACGCAGACACGGGGAGAACGTGCAAACTCCACACAGTCAGTCGCCTGAGGCAGGAATTGAACCCAGGTCTCAGGCGCTGTGAGGCAGCAGTGCTAACCACTGTGCCACCGTGCCACCCACACTCCACACAGTCAGGTTGTTGCTAGGATTGCAGGGTTTGAGCTACAGGGAAAGGCGGAATAGGCTGGGACTGTTTTCCCTGGAGTGTCAGAGGCTGAGGGGTGCCCTTATAAAACCATGAGGGACTTGGAAAGAGTAAATCGATATGGTCTTTTCCCCAGGGTGGGTCCAGAACCAGAGGGTGAGGTTTAAGGTGAGAGGGGAAAGATTTAAAAGGGGTATAAGGGGAAATTTTTTCACACACAGGGTGTTGTGTGCATGGAATGAGCTGCCAGAGGAAGTAGTGGAGGCTGATACAATGACATTCAAAAGGTATATGAACAGAAAGGGTTTAAGAGGGATATGGGCAAGTGCTGGTAAATGGGACTAGATTAGATTAGGATATTTGGTTGGCGTGTGTAAATTAGACTGAAGGGTCTGTTTCCATACTGTATATCTGTATGACTATCTGCTGTTTAGCAAATAACTGTATTTTGTCACTTCATTATGCTGACACATCATTTGTAGGTCTACCCAGTGTTGCTCCATTGAACCTCTTAATTGTTCGATCCCTTGGCTTGATGAGTGTGCTGGGCCATGCAATTACAGATTGCCTTGGAGTACAATTTGATTGATGGCCAACAGCACCTCATGGATGCCCAGAATTGAGTTGCAAGATCTGTCAGAAATCTATTGCATTTAGCAATGTGATAATGCTGTGCAATAGGATGAAAGATATTCTCAATGTGGTGTTGCAACTTTGTCTCCACAAGGATTGTAGAATGATCATTGTTAGGATGAAGTCAAGTACATTTTTTTCCAAGTTGTTCATTCCTTCTCACTTGTGCAGACCCAGGCAGGAGGAAGCTATGTGCCTTAGGGTCAGCTCAGTAAGTGGTGTTGCTGCCAAGCCACTCTTGGTGGTTAACATTGAAATGTCCCACAGCCTCCCTGACATTACAAGTGCTGGGCATCGCTTTTCCAATTAATTTTCTTCCCGTGGGCCCCACATTTCTGGTTGGTGCTTTATTCTCTCCCTCACTCTCTGAGTACTCACCCTTGTCTCCTCTATGGCCTCCCATTGATCACCCGAGCGCTCGCGACTTTAATTTTAGCGCCAAGACCAACCGTCAGATCCCGTCTCCATGGCAACTCCCGCCACGAACCGGCGGCGGGTATTTAAGGCGCGGCCGGTAACGCCCTTTCCCCAGAGACGGCCCCGTGCGGGAGACAGAGAGATTTAAAAAGTAGAGATTAAATTAAACAAAGAGGGTGGGGCCTGGGGAAAGGCGGCGTGTGGCCGCCAGAAAAAGACAAATTTTGAAGCAAAACGTATCCCCGAGCGGGAACGGGGCTGGAGGGGCTGGGGCGGGGGCTGGGGCGGGGGCGGGGGAGAGTTTGGGGTCTGGAGGGGTGGGGGGGGAGTTTTGGGGGTGGGGGGGAGTTTGGGGGCTGGAGGTGTGGGGGGGGTAGTTTTGGGGCTGGAGGTGTGGGGGGGGGGAGTTTTGGGGCTGGAGGTGTGGGGGGGGGGAGTTTTGGGGCTGGAGGTGTGGGGGGGGAGTTTTGGGGCTGGAGGTGTGGGGGGGGGGGAGTTTTGGGGCTGGAGGTGTGGGGGGGGGGGAGTTTTGGGGCTGGAGGTGTGGGGGGGGGGAGTTTGGGGGCTGGAGGTGTGGGGGTGGAGAGTTTGGGGGCTGGAGGTGTGGGGGGGGAGTTTGGGGGTGGGGGGGAGTTTGGGGGCTGGAGGTGTGGGGGGGGGAGTTTGGGGGCTGGAGGTGTGGGGGGGGGAGTTTGGGGGTGGGGGGGAGTTTGGGGGTGGGGGGGAGTTTGGGGGTGGGGGGGAGTTTCGGGGCTGGAGGTGTGGGGGGGGGAGTTTTGGGGCTGGAGGTGTGGGGGGGGGAGTTTTGGGGGTGGGGGGGAGTTTGGGGGCTGGAGGTGTGGGGGGGGGAGTTTTGGGGCTGGAGGTGTGGGGGGGGGAGTTTTGGGGCTGGAGGTGTGGGGGGGGGGAGTTTTGGGGCTGGAGGTGTGGGGGGGGGAGTTTTGGGGCTGGAGGTGTGGGGGGGGGGGAGTTTTGGGGCTGGAGGTGTGGGGGGGGAGTTTTGGGGCTGGAGGTGTGGGGGGGGGGAGTTTTGGGGCTGGAGGTGTGGGGGGGGGGAGTTTTGGGGCTGGAGGTGTGGGGGGGGAGTTTTGGGGCTGGAGGTGTGGGGGGGGGGTTTGGGGGTGGGGAGGAGTTTGGGGGTGGGGGGGAGTTTGGGGGCTGGAGGTGTGGGGGGGGAGTTTTGGGGCTGGAGGTGTGGGGGGGGGAGTTTTGGGGGTGGGGGGGAGTTTGGGGGTGGGGGGGAGTTTGGGGGCTGGAGGTGTGGGGGGGGGGAGTTTTGGGGCTGGAGGTGTGGGGGGGGGAGTTTTGGGGGTGGGGGGGAGTTTGGGGGCTGGAGGTGTGGGGGGGGGAGTTTTGGGGGTGGGGGGGAGTTTGGGGGCTGGAGGTGTGGGGGGGGGAGTTTTGGGGCTGGAGGTGTGGGGGGGGGAGTTTTGGGGCTGGAGGTGTGGGGGGGGTAGTTTTGGGGCTGGAGGTGTGGGGGGGGGAGTTTTGGGGCTGGAGGTGTGGGGGGGGGAGTTTTGGGGCTGGAGGTGTGGGGGGGGGAGTTTGGGGGCTGGATGTGTGGGGGTGGAGAGTTTGGGGGCTGGAGGTGTGGGGGGGGAGTTTGGGGGTGGGGGGGAGTTTGGGGGCTGGAGGTGTGGGGGGGGGAGTTTGGGGGCTGGAGGTGTGGGGGGGGGGAGTTTGGGGGCTGGAGGTGTGGGGGGGGGAGTTTGGGGGTGGGGGGGAGTTTGGGGGCTGGAGGTGTGGGGGGGGGAGTTTTGGGGCTGGAGGTGTGGGGGGGGGAGTTTTGGGGGTGGGGGGGAGTTTGGGGGCTGGAGGTGTGGGGGGGGGAGTTTGGGGGCTGGAGGTGTGGGGGGGGGAGTTTGGGGGCTGGAGGTGTGGGGGGGGGAGTTTGGGGGTGGGGGGGAGTTTGGGGGCTGGAGGTGTGGGGGGGGAGTTTTGGGGCTGGAGGTGTGGGGGGGGGAGTTTTGGGGGTGGGGGGGAGTTTGGGGGCTGGAGGTGTGGGGGGGGGGGAGTTTTGGGGCTGGAGGTGTGGGGGGGGGAGTTTTGGGGCTGGAGGTGTGGGGGGGGGAGTTTTGGGGCTGGAGGTGTGGGGGGGGGAGTTTTGGGGCTGGAGGTGTGGGGGGGGGGAGTTTTGGGGCTGGAGGTGTGGGGGGAGGGAGTTTTGGGGCTGGAGGTGTGGGGGGAGGGAGTTTTGGGGCTGGAGGTGTGGGGGGGGGAGTTTTGGGGCTGGAGGTGTGGGGGGGGGGAGTTTTGGGGCTGGAGGTGTGGGGGGGGGGAGTTTTGGGGCTGGAGGTGTGGGGGGGGGGAGTTTTGGGGCTGGAGGTGTGGGGGGGGGGAGTTTTGGGGCTGGAGGTGTGGGGGGGGAGTTTTGGGGCTGGAGGTGTGGGGGGGGGAGTTTGGGGGCTGGAGGTGTGGGGGGGGAGTTTGGGGGCTGGAGGTGTGGGGGGAGTTTGGGGGCTGGAGGTGGCGGGGGAGTAGTTTGGGGGTGGGGGGGAGTTTGGGGGCTGGAGGTGTGGGGGGGGAGTTTGGGGGCTGGAGGTGTGGGGCGGGAGTTTGGGGGCTGGAGGTGTGGGGGGGGAGTTTGGGGGCTGGAGGTGGGAGAGGGGAGTTTGGGGGCTGGAGGTGTGGGGGGGGAGTTTGGGGGCTGGAGGTGGGAGAGGGGAGTTTGGGGGCTGGAGGTGGGAGAGGGGAGTTTGGGGGCTGGAGGTGTGGGGAGGGGGTAGTTTGGGGGCTGGAGGTGTGGGGGGGGGTAGTTTGGGGGCTGGAGGTGTGGGGGGGGTAGTTTGGGGGCTGGAGGTGTTGGGGGGGGGAGTTTGGGGGCTGGAGGTGTGGGGGGGGAGTTTGGGGGCTGGAGGTGTGGGGGTGGAGAGTTTGGGGGCTGGAGGTGTGGGGGGGGAGTTTGGGGGTGGGGGGGAGTTTGGGGGCTGGAGGTTTGGGGGGGGAGTTTGGGGGCTGGAGGTGTGGGGGGGGGGAGTTTGGGGGCTGGAGGTGTGGGGGGGGGAGTTTGGGGGTGGGGGGGAGTTTGGGGGCTGGAGGTGTGGGGGGGGGGAGTTTTGGGGCTGGAGGTGTGGGGGGGGGAGTTTTGGGGGTGGGGGGGAGTTTGGGGGCTGGAGGTGTGGGGGGGGGGGGGGTTTTGGGGCTGGAGGTGTGGGGGGGGGGAGTTTTGGGGCTGGAGGTGTGGGGGGGGGGGAGTTTTGGGGCTGGAGGTGTGGGGGGGGAGTTTTGGGGCTGGAGGTGTGGGGGGAGTTTGGGGGCTGGAGGTGGCGGGGGAGTAGTTTGGGGGTGGGGGGGAGTTTGGGGGCTGGAGGTGTGGGGGGGGAGTTTGGGGGCTGGAGGTGTGGGGCGGGAGTTTGGGGGCTGGAGGTGTGGGGGGGGAGTTTGGGGGCTGGAGGTGGGAGAGGGGAGTTTGGGGGCTGGAGGTGTGGGGGGGGAGTTTGGGGGCTGGAGGTGGGAGAGGGGAGTTTGGGGGCTGGAGGTGGGAGAGGGGAGTTTGGGGGCTGGAGGTGGGAGAGGGGAGTTTGGGGGCTGGAGGTGTGGGGAGGGGGTAGTTTGGGGGCTGGAGGTGTGGGGGGGGTAGTTTGGGGGCTGGAGGTGTGGGGGGGGTAGTTTGGGGGCTGGAGGTGTTGGGGGGGGGGGAGTTTGGGGGCTGGAGGTGTGGGGGGGGAGTTTGGGGGCTGGAGGTGTGGGGGTGGAGAGTTTGGGGGCTGGAGGTGTGGGGGGGGAGTTTGGGGGTGGGGGGGAGTTTGGGGGCTGGAGGTTTGGGGGGGGAGTTTGGGGGCTGGAGGTGTGGGGGGGGGGGAGTTTGGGGGCTGGAGGTGTGGGGGGGGGAGTTTGGGGGTGGGGGGGAGTTTGGGGGCTGGAGGTGTGGGGGGGGGGAGTTTTGGGGCTGGAGGTGTGGGGGGGGGAGTTTTGGGGGTGGGGGGGAGTTTGGGGGCTGGAGGTGTGGGGGGGGGGGTTTTGGGGCTGGAGGTGTGGGGGGGGGGAGTTTTGGGGCTGGAGGTGTGGGGGGGGGGGAGTTTTGGGGCTGGAGGTGTGGGGGGGGGGAGTTTTGGGGCTGGAGGTGTGGGGGGGGGGAGTTTTGGGGCTGGAGGTGTGGGGGGGGGAGTTTTGGGGCTGGAGGTGTGGGGGGGGGGAGTTTTGGGGCTGGAGGTGTGGGGGGGGGGAGTTTTGGGGCTGGAGGTGTGGGGGGGGGGAGTTTTGGGGCTGGAGGTGTGGGGGGGAGTTTGGGGGCTGGAGGGGTGGGGGGGTAGTTTGGGGGCTGGAGGGGTGGGGGGGTAGTTTGGGGGGTGGAGGTTTGGGGGCTGGAGGTGTGGGGGGGGAGTTTGGGGGTGGGGGGGGAGTTTGGGGGCTGGAGGTGTGGGGGGGGGAGTTTGGGGGTGGGGGGGGAGTTTGGGGGCTGGAGGTGTGGGGGGGGGAGTTTGGGGGCTGGAGGTGTGGGGGGGGGGAGTTTGGGGGCTGGAGGTGTGGGGGTGGAGAGTTTGGGGGCTGGAGGTGTGGGGGTGGGGTGAGTTTGGGGGCTGGAGGTGTGGGGGGGGGGAGTTTGGGGGCTGGAGGTGTGGGGGGGGGGAGTTTGGGGGCTGGAGGTGTGGGGGGGGGAGTTTGGGGGTGGGGGGGAGTTTGGGGGTGGGGGGGAGTTTGGGGGCTGGAGGTGTGGGGGGGGAGTTTTGGGGCTGGAGGTGTGGGGGGGGGGGAGTTTTGGGGTGGGGGGGAGTTTGGGGGCTGGAGGTGTGGGGGGGGAGTTTTGGGGCTGGAGGTGTGGGGGGGGTAGTTTTGGGGCTGGAGGTGTGGGGGGGGGAGGAGTTTTGGGGCTGGAGGTGTGGGGGGGGGAGTTTGGGGCTGGAGGTGTGGGGGGGGAGTTTTGGGGGCTGGAGGTGTGGGGGGGGGGGGGAGTTTGGGGGCTGGAGGTGTGGGGGTGGAGAGTTTGGGGGCTGGAGGTGTGGGGGGGGGGAGTTTGGGGTGGGGGAGTTTGGGGGCTGGAGGTGTGGGGGGGGGAGTTTGGGGGGCTGGAGGTGTGGGGGGGGGGGGAGTTTGGGGGCTGGGAGGTGTGGGGGGGGGAGTTTGGGGGTGGGGGGGAGTTGGGGTGGGGGGGAGTTTGGGGGCTGGAGGTGTGGGGGGGGGAGTTTTGGGGCTGGAGGTGTGGGGGGGGGGAGTTTTGGGGGTGGGGGGGAGTTTGGGGGCTGGAGGTGTGGGGGGGGAGTTTTGGGGCTGGAGGTGTGGGGGGGGAGTTTGGGCTGAGGTGTGGGGGGGGGGAGTTTTGGGGCTGGAGGTGTGGGGGGGGGGGGAGTTTTGGGGCTGGAGGTGTGGGGGGGGGAGTTTGGGGGCTGGAGGGTGTGGGGGGGGGGGAGTTTTGGGGCTGGAGGTGTGGGGGGGGAGTTTGGGGGCTGGAGGTGTGGGGGGAGTATGGGGGCTGGAGGTGGCGGGGGAGTAGTTTGGGGGTGGGGGGAGTTGGGGGCTGGAGGTGTTGGGGGGGGGGAGTTTGGGGGCTGGAGGTGTGGGGAGTATGGGGGCTGGAGGTGGCGGGGGAGTAGTTTGGGGGTGGGGGGGAGTTTGGGGGCTGGAGGTGTGGGGGGGGAGTTTGGGGGCTGGAGGTGTGGGGCGGGAGTTTGGGGGCTGGAGGTGTGGGGGGGGAGTTTGGGGGCTGGAGGTGGGAGAGGGGAGTTTGGGGGCTGGAGGTGGAGAGGGGAGTTTGGGGGCTGGAGGTGTGGGGGGGGTAGTTTGGGGGCTGGAGGTGTTGGGGGGGGGGAGTTTTGGGGGCTGGAGGTGTGGGGGAGTATGGGGGCTGGAGGTGGCGGGGGAGTAGTTTGGGGGTGGGGGGGAGTTTGGGGGCTGGAGGTGTGGGGGGGGAGTTTGGGGCTGGAGGTGTGGGGCGGGAGTTTGGGGGCTGGAGGTGTGGGGGGGGAGTTGGGGGCTGGAGGTGGGGAGAGGGGAGTTTGGGGCTGGAGGTTGGGGAGGGGGTAGTTTGGGGGCTGGAGGTGTGGGGGGGGGTAGTTTGGGGGCTGGAGGTGTTGGGGGGGGGTAGTTTGGGGGCTGGAGGTGTTGGGGGGGGAAGTTTGGGGGCTGGAGGTGTGGGGGGGGAGTTTGGGGGTGGGGGTGTGGGGGCTGGAGGTGGGCGGGGAGTAGTTGGGGGTGTGGGGGCTGGAGGTGTGGGGGGGTAGTTTGGGGGTGGGGGAGTTTGGGGGCTGGAGGTGTGGGGGGGGGAGTTTGGGGGCTGGAGGTGTGGGGGGGGAGTTTGGGGGCTGGAGGTGTGGGGGGGGGAGTTTGGGGGCTGGAGGTGTGGGGGGGGGAGTTTGGGGGGGGGGGGGGGAGTTTGGGGGCTGGAGGTGTGGGGGGGAAGTTTGGGGGCTGGAGGTGTGGGGGTGGAGAGTTTGGGGGCTGGAGGTGTGGGGGGGAGTTTGGGGTGGGGGGAGTTTGGGGGCTGGAGGTGTGGGGGGGGGAGTTTGGGGGCTGGAGGTGTGGGGGGGGGGAGTTTGGGGGCTGGAGGTGTGGGGGGGGGAGTTTGGGGCTGGAGGTGTGGGGGGGGGAGTTTTGGGGGTGGGGGGGAGTTTGGGGGCTGGAGGTGTGGGGGGGGGAGTTTTGGGGCTGGAGGTGTGGGGGGGGGGAGTTTTGGGGCTGGAGGTGTGGGGGGGGGAGTTTTGGGGCTGGAGGTGTGGGGGGGAGTTTTGGGGCTGGAGGTGTGGGGGGGGGGAGTTTTGGGGCTGGAGGTGTGGGGGGGGAGTTTGGGGGCTGGAGGTGTGGGGGGGAGTTTGGGGGCTGGAGGTGTGGGGGGAGTTTGGGGCTGGAGGTGGCGGGGGAGTAGTTTGGGGGTGGGGTGAGTTTGGGGGCTGGAGGTGTAGGGGGGGAGTTTGGGGGCTGGAGGTGTGGGGGGGAGTTTGGGGGCTGGAGGTGTGGGGGGGGAGTTTGGGGGCTGGAGGTGGGAGAGGGGAGTTTGGGGGCTGGAGGTGGGAGAGGGGAGTTTGGGGCTGGAGGTGTGGGGGAGGGGGTAGTTTGGGGGCTGGAGGTGTGGGGGGGGTTAGTTTGGGGGCTGGAGGTGTGGGGGGGGGTGGTAGTTTGGGGGCTGGAGGTGTTGGGGGGGGAGTTTGGGGGCTGGAGGTGTGGGGGGGGAGTTTGGGGGTGGGGGGTGTGTGGGGGCTGGAGGTGGCGGGGGAGTAGTTTGGGGGTGTGGGGGCTGGAGGTGTGGGGGGGTAGTTTGGGGGTGGGGGGAGTTTGGGGGCTGGAGGTGTGGGGGGGGGAGTTTGGGGGCTGGAGGTGTGGGAGGGGGGAGTTTGGGGGCTGGAGGTGTGGGGGGGGAGTTGGGGGTGGGGGGGGGAGTTTGGGGCTGGAGGTGTGGGGGGGGGGTTTGGGGGCTGGAGGTGTGGGGGGGGGGAGTTTGGGGGCTGGAGGTGTGGGGGTGGAGAGTTTGGGGGGCTGGAGGTGTGGGGGGGGGAGTTTGGGGGTGGGGTGAGTTTGGGGGCTGGAGGTGTGGGGGGGGAGTTTTGGGGGCTGGAGGTGTGGGGGGGGGAGTTTGGGGGCTGGAGGTGTGGGGGGGGGGAGTTTTGGGGGTGGGGGGGAGTTTGGGGGCTGGAGGTGTGGGGGGTGGGTGGGGGCTGGAGGTGTGGGGGGGGTAGTTTTGGGGCTGGAGGTGTGGGGGGGGGGAGGAGTTTTGGGGCTGGAGGTGTGGAGGGGGGGAGTTTTGGGGCTGGAGGTGTGGGGGGGGGGAGTTTGGGGGCTGGAGGTGTGGGGGGGGGGGAGTTTGGGGGCTGGAGGTGTGGGGGTGGAGAGTTTGGGGGCTGGAGGTGTGGGGGGGGAGTTTGGGGGTGGGGGGGAGTTTGGGGGCTGGAGGTGTGGGGGGGGGGAGTTTGGGGGCTGGAGGTGTGGGGGGGGGAGTTTGGGGGCTGGAGGTGTGGGGGGGGGGAGTTTGGGGGCTGGAGGTGTGGGGGGGGGAGTTTGGGGGTGGGGGGGAGTTTGGGGGTGGGGGGGAGTTTGGGGGCTGGAGGTGTGGGGGGGGGGGAGTTTTGGGGCTGGAGGTGTGGGGGGGGGGAGTTTTGGGGGTGGGGGGGAGTTTGGGGGCTGGAGGTGTGTGGGGGGGAGTTTTGGGGCTGGAGGTGTGGGGGGGAGGAGTTTTGGGGCTGGAGGTGTGGGGGGGGGGAGTTTTGGGGCTGGAGGTGTGGGGGGGGGGAGTTTTGGGGCTGGAGGTGTGGGGGGGGGGAGTTTTGGGGCTGGAGGTGTGGGGGGGGGAGTTTTGGGGCTGGAGGTGTGGGGGGGGGAGTTTGGGGGCTGGAGGTGTGGGGGGGGAGTTTGGGGGCTGGAGGTGTGGGGGGAGTTTGGGGGCTGGAGGTGGCGGGGGAGTAGTTTGGGGGTGGGGGGGGAGTTTGGGGGCTGGAGGTGTGGGGGGGGAGTTTGGGGGCTGGAGGTGTGGGGCGGGAGTTTGGGGGCTGGAGGTGTGGGGGGGGAGTTTGGGGGCTGGAGGTGGGAGAGGGGAGTTTGGGGGCTGGAGGTGGGAGAGGGGAGTTTGGGGGCTGGAGGTGTGGGGAGGGGGTAGTTTGGGGGCTGGAGGTGTGGGGGGGGGTAGTTTGGGGGCTGGAGGTGTGGGGGGGGGTAGTTTGGGGGCTGGAGGTGTTGGGGGGGGGAGTTTGGGGGCTGGAGGTGTGGGGGGGGAGTTTGGGGGTGGGGGTGTGGGGGCTGGAGGTGGCGGGGGAGTAGTTTGGGGGTGTGGGGGCTGGAGGTGTGGGGGGGTAGTTTGGGGGTGGGGGGAGTTTGGGGGCTGGAGGTGTGGGGGGGGAGTTGGGGGCTGGAGGTGTGGGGGGGGGGAGTTTGGGGGCTGGAGGTGTGGGGGGGGGAGTTTGGGGGTGGGGGGGGAGTTT